>NC_073355.2:28055000-28355000 GCF_027580225.2 Misgurnus anguillicaudatus | reverse complement strand
AGATGACAGCAGATTAGATTCAGTTCACCTACTAAGAAATAGGAGAAGCGATGATTTGTGATTGATTGGGGCTAATAGAATGACACTCAAAATACACCAAACCAAATGAGCACTTTATATTACACTAAAGCAACACACAATGTGCAAGTCATGACCATGGCCGGGTTTCCCAAAAGCATCGTAAGGCTAAGTAGATCGTAAAAACGATCGTACGAATCATCTTAGAATTACGGGCTGTTTCCCAAAAGCTTCGTAACGTAAGTTGCACTTGAAAATCATCGTAGATCTACGAATGCTCTGGAGTAATCGTTCATTCATAAGTGCTTTTGGGAAACCGGGCCCAGGCCTTGACGCTTTGTGTGTTCGACTTTAAATGGTGGGGCGCTGACTGGTCGGCGTTTGACATCAGAGTACCGCGAGAGCAAAGGTAAAGTCGGACCATTTTGTAACATTTCGACTTGCTCTCGCGGTACTTTGATGTCTTCGGTGCCGAACTGTCTGCGCAGCGCCACAAAGAAACGCCCTTTGACTCTTTACAGCAGAGTACCAGCAACATGAGAAGTGGTGGCACGCAAAAGGAAGTGAAGGTACGCAGTACGCTAAAATATAAAGTGTCTGTACTGCGAGCACTGGTCTAGTTATTTACATCGTGTGTTGCTCTTTCACCATTGTGCACCCGCGCACTCGCTCTGTAGTTTGTAGTTTTTTTTACAAAACAATCCTATCCTATCAAAGTAAAATTTATACATACCAGGTGGTTATGTCAAAGTAGATTTATTCAGGTCTAAATATACCATAAATATTGGTGATAGGCGAATGATTTAGCTAAAGATTAGCCTGAATTACTAAGCTAGGCAGTTTTCCCAAAATGGTGGCTGTGGGGCAAAGTGAACCACCATAAGGCACTGTCTGAAACCACTGAATATGTTTCATTAAAAAAAATATCTGTGTAGTTTCGCACAACTGATTTGTTCATTTTTAAACATTTTAGAAAACATATCATGCCAAGACATTACAATATTACTACATTTTTATTTTATGCATTTGGCGTTTTGGTCCATACTGAAAAACAAACTTACCACTAAGAAACGTCCATTGACAATCTCCAAACAATAAGTTGTTCCTCAAAATCTGTATTTTCATCTGATACAGACTCAAACATGAGTGGATGACATCAGAGTACCGCGAGAGCGATTGAAACCAACCTCCTCCGCCTTATTTCTCGCGGTACTCTGATGTCATCTGCTTGTCTGCTCTTGCGGCGCTGCGTAAAGTTGACCACACCTAAAAAACCGTACTGCTAAACTCGACAGGAATTCTCTGTGTATACCAGCACCTCCTTTATTAATTGTATATCAGGAAAACTTATTTTTTACTTCTCATCGTGAAAAATAGCTTGGTTTGGCGTGTGAACTGATTATGTCAAATTAAGTTACCCGATATCCACTTAATTTTAGTTATAGAAATTCATTTAAAATAACTTACAGCGTAGTAGGCCTAGATTTGCGTTTAAACAAAGCAACTGCAAGGTTTTCTTTTGATTCGCTCGCTGAGAGGAGATTAGAATTGGGGGTTGGCAAAGATTTGGCAGTCCTGGGGGTGGGTGTTTTTTAATTTCTTGACTTTCTGTGTCTTTGGTAGCTGCTACTAGACGCATTACATTTTGGAATGAACTTCCTTCATGTCGTTTTATTTATACACTGTAAAAAATATTTTCTGAATTTGTAAGTAAAGTTAGCATTAAATATGTATTACAATTTTAAATGAATTTTTGCTTTTATTATAATTATAACTTAAATAACTGTAAAAATATTATGTGTAATTTTTAATGTGTAATATTAAAAATAATATTACACATTTTTTTATCAAAAAGACAAATAACTTGATTCTCATTAATAATAGGCATGGAAAACAAACTTCTAATTTTCAAACCCTCATACAGCTTGTGCCTATCTGCGTTGAACTTGAGAGCGCTGTAAGCGTTTATTGTGTCTTTCAGCACATTACATATATGACCCATTCTGTCTAAATGAGTGGGATGTTTTGAAATACCCTATTAATTAAACATCTAATACGTTTTCTGAGAGTGAAATGATTAATACTAAGATGCATGTCATGTCTGACATCTTGGTTTCGGTTTAAAAACATGCAGGAATTTGAAAATAAAATCCGGAACTTGCTTGATGTTTAAAAAGTTATTAAGAGAGATAAAGTTCGGGACTGATTTATGTTAAAAAGTTATTAAGATCAACAAGACTCGCGCTGACTGACAGATCCGAAACGCAACGCACAGACACGCAAGTACCTGCAGACAGATAGTAAAAAAATCTGTTTTGGCAAGAATTTACGAAAGCATATTAAGCATTACAAAAAACTTGTTAAGCTCATTATTAAATATGTCCATAGCCTACAGCGTTTGCGCGAACAGAACGAATTGTTTAAAAAAAACTCTCTCATTAATCTTCATCTAAATTAATAGATAATCAGATATTCGTTTATAATTTTAAATAACAGTATTCTCTATTATTTAAAGTCAGTTTTAGTTCAAAACAAGCAAAATTATTTTAAACAAGGTAATTAGAAAGTTGTAATTCAAATGTTTCAGCTGTTATTTACTAACTTTTTTATGTTAATTGCAATTCATGTCATAATAATCTTCAGTATACATTTTGCTTTTAAAATGTTACATTTTCATATTTTTATCTATTTACTTGTTTATTTTATATTCACCTAGATTGACAATGAAGCTGGCTTTAACTTGAAGTAATTTAAAGATCATCTGTGACCGAAGTCACGGAGACACGGAGTTATTAACGAATATTTTATTATCAGAGTGCAGCATTTTATCAAGGTTTTCTGGTCTTGTGTAATTAAATAAAACAAAAAAACTAAAATGGTAATTTTTTACAGTTGGATTAAAAGAAGCTTGATATTAGGAGCGTTTTAAAACTAATTCCAAAACATCTCGAGTTTCTAAATAAGGGACGCGCAGAAAATGTCATTCATTCATGTAATTTTATAGATTACACTCATTCACTTAACACACATATTATGCGTGCTTTAAGGGCTTTATAATTTAGCTGTAAACACTTGATTATGTCTGGCCGAATATTTTTTCTGCTATTCGGATGAATTCGTTATTCGTTTTAAAGCAATTATCGGTGCCCTTGGTAATAAGGTATTGGGCTTCGGTCAATTCCATATTATTTATATTTATTTATTTTTTTTTGAGTAATGCTTATAATTAATTAATTTTTGGTTTCTTAAACTTTAAAGATGAATATTCTCCTTTAGAGATGGGCAATTTTTTGCAATCACGAAAAAACAAAGAACGGCACACTGCTACTATAGCTCTCAATATTTATTATTTAAAAGACAACGTTTCGACCAAAACGTTGTCTTTTAAATAATAAATATTGAGAGCTATAGTAGCAGTGTGCCGTTCTTTGTTTTTTCGTGATTTAGTGTTTTTGTGATCGAGCACCTGTCTCATAATATTTTTGGATGTGCACACTTCTTATTCAATTTTTTGCAATAGCACATTATATTCAAAATTTTGAGCTCATAAAAAAGATTTTTCGCTTATTTAAAGGACATGTTCATGTTTTTATGCACGTTTAGATTTGGTGCAATTTCCCAAAGGCTTATAATTAGGAAATACACACAACACGCTTAACTTATATTTTCTTATATTTCTACTTATATTCCTACTGTTCAGTAATGCAGAAAAGCGCAACACAACCATGTTAAAGCTATTAAACGTTCAGATGCAAAAATGAACTAAATGTAAAATTAGATAAATTAGTTAATGATATTGCGTAAATGCGCTCGGTCTCTTCAAAGGTCTTCGCGAGTTATTTTGTTATAAGACTCAGTTATCATACATCACGTCTCTTCTACTGTAAGTACACGGAAAAAAATAAGACAAATGATGCGCGTTTGAGTCGAAATTTTATGAAGAATATGTCACTGTTTATGTAACTGGCAAAGAAAACTTCGCCAACGAAAGGTTTGCCAAAAAAGCCTGCATTTGTATGGCATCAAAGAGTATCTCCTAAACACAGAAAATCCGTGTCATGTTACTTCAATATCATAGAGTATACGCTCAGCATGAAGTTAAGCACACAAATTGTCGTCAGTATGGCCTACATGAAACACGACTGCCATCTACAGGTTTTTGTATTTCCTGCATCCCCCACCGAACCCCCCTTCTGCGGGATCTCGCAGAATTTCGGAAGTCCTCGCGGCATTCTGCTCTCAGAGACGCGCATTTTTAAGGGCCACATCTGTATATAAAATATTGACGAAGACAGCGTTACAGGGACACAGGAAGTATGGCCAGGGAGACGCAGCGTCTCGTTCCCTTCTCAGGGAACAACAGTTACATACATAACCCGAGACGTTTTCATGTGTCAAACACAACTATGCAAAAAAGCATTTTGGTATGAATCAACATTCGCATACAGAAGATATAAGCATTTAAAGCGAACAGTTTAGCATGTGTGCTTAAAAAGTCTAGAATTTTTATGATATTATCCTGCACTACACAAATAATAATATGGATTTTTTCCAGAAAACCTTTTGCATAAAATAGACTCAAGCACTTTCAATGATCTGTATCCATGTATATTTTCAAAAACTTTCCAGGGCCTTGAATCCCCCCCCCCCAGATTCAAAAACTTTCAAGGATTCCAAGAACCCGTGGGAACCCTAAAATTATTATTCGTATTTAAAGTGAGAAGGATACATAAAAAACATGCATTTTAAACTTAGACTTTGAAGTATTTTGATATTAAATCCACTATTGTATTATATATAATTGTTTTACAGACCAAACACAGTATTTAGTTCAATTACTGCAGAAGTAACTAGAAATTACTGGAAAAATAAGAGTAATCACTTACTTTACTTTATCAAGGAAAAAGTAATTAAATTACATTATACCACGGGTCTGATAAATGCTGTATTCTGATTGGTTGAGAAATGTTCCACGGGTATGCATTATTTTTTGATAACCGCACACCTAACTTGTCAAATGTCTTAAACATAGGCACCAGAGCAATGTTTGTGGTACCATGCACTGTAAAAAAATTCCGTAGAAATTGCAGCTGGGTTGCCGGTAATTTACCGTAGATTTAAATGTATGTTTTTTACTGGAAACATTTTGTTCAAAGTTAAATGAACATAAAACATTTACAAGTCTTTGTCTTTACAGAGTAAACCTAAAAAAACAGCATCAAGCAAAACATTCTGGGAAACAAAATCTGAAGCAAAAAACAGAAAAAGGTTGATGATGATTTCTGGTTCCCAGAATGCTTTGCCTGAGGCTGTTATTGTATAGTTTTATTTTGTAAAGATAAAGACATGTTAATATTTAAAATGTATTTAACTTTGAACAAACTCTTGCCAGTAAATGACATAAATGTTAATCTACGGTAATTTACCGGCAACCCAGCTGCAATAACATTGTAATTTCTACGGAATTTTTTTACAGTGTGGTATAAACAGAATAATTGACTCCGGTCCTTTGAATTATTTGAAAATAATGCACACCCGCGGTGTAAAGGCTTCAGGTCGCCGCATTACCACCTTGGGTGTGCATTATTTTCTTATAATTCAATAGCCCATTGTTAATTATTCCATAGACTTAAATAAATAAATGCTTTTAAAGCAAAAGGATGTCCCTCCCATAAATACCACCTGCAACAAAAATAAGCCGGAATGAGCCCAACTTTCCAAAAGAAAAAAAAAGTAATTTCAATATGGCATTTGGGCATACCGAGTAAAGCTACAAAATAGCGAATGTAAGAAACCACAGACTTACTAAAAAAATATGATCATTTCAATGAATAGTCTCTATACCTCCAGATCCTGTCAAACTTTTAGGAGAAGTGAACTAAAAATTTGTAGGCATCTGCTGTTTGGATTGTAGCCGAGAACCTCAGACATGAGCTCTTCTCTCAGGCCTTTTGCGCAGAGCTGCAGCTCCTGCATTATGTATAAATGTACTGGATTTATAGCCTTAATGTGTAGTAGTGAGTGTAAAGGGTGGACGGAGCCACAGAGTTGCTTCAGAAAGTGTGTTTTATTTTAGCGAGGACAAGTTCAACCTGACGTTGTTGCATATAAATCACACTGCCTTCACACTACATATCTAAATACTTAATTACTAAGATGAACGATAGCTATGTTCCATAACCTAGTGAACTACTTTGTTGCCTATACTGCATCGTGAAGTATTTGCTTCACCCTACTGATTTCATATAGTCTAAAAGTAGGTGCATTTTGACACAAATTTCAATATTAGCATATTAGCAAAACAATGCAATTCTCTAAAAACAGCTCAAAAAATACAAAGCACACAGGAATGTTTGGTTAGAATAATTTCAAATACAATTTTTTTTTAAATCAGTTTAATTAGACAATGATTTACCCGCCGTACTAGATTACAATAAATCCTACATTTTGTAACAGCTGTCAAGTCTAAATGCATTATGTTTAAAACGCTGCCTATGGGAATATAGCCAATATCTGTCGGATATTATTTCAATCATACGCTACATTCGTAACTGAAAAATATAGCCTACGGGTCTTTAATGGTGATGATATCTTAATAGAAGGAAATCAAATAATGAAACAAAATAAATTCACACAGATAAAGTAGTCAATTTTTTTAAAAGACGTCGGCCATGCACAAACGCTGTTATGAGTCTGGTTCCTGCACGAGCATAGACTTATAAATCAGTTCTGTACACAAAACACAAATTCAGCCTGTATCAGCATCTACATTTCTTTCATTCAAAAATGACTGTGTGCTATGACGTAAACACAGGCTTTCCCCAAAGAGACACCATAATCCGCGAGGCAAGATCTCGCTGGATCAAGAGCAGCACAAACATGGTGACCGCATTCTTCCGACAAGATTTTTTTTGCTGCAGAGAGCTTATGGGTTTTATCATTCATCTGTTCTCGACGATTTCTCAACAGTGCCGTCTCTCCCTCCTTCCACATGCAGAGAGCTGCAGGAGCCGCTCTTAAATTGATCCTATAGTGCCATCTGATGGTGTGTAGAGTTATGAGGAGTCACGCTGATAGGGATGCTCTCAGCTGCTGAGCAGGCTGCTAAAAGCCTGCCTCTTTTTCTTGACTAACTACCAAGACTTCCTCTATTCTAATGGACCGTGCATCATTAGCATAAACCCTTTTGGCATCTGCTGAGAAGCCACTATAGAAATGCAAAAAAGACTGTAAATAAATAACTGGGCTGCCCCTCCTTTCCTTTACCCAGAGTGCCATTGACAGCATCAGAATTCACTCCGTACCACCTTGAAGTCGAAGTCTCGACTTCAAAGACAACACTGTCGCTCTCTCGCGCTTCTCTGCACTCAAACGCACTCTGCTCATCAGCCGGTGCCCCTGATAGAGAGAGGGAGAGAGAGACCCCTGGTAAAATAAAAGCAGTTTAACAATTCTCTTAGGTCTGCTCTGATGTCTCGCTGACACTTCAAATGGGTCTCTTTCATCTCCTTCTGCAGCACTTATCCGGCATCATCCCTTCTTCATCCCCTCCGTTCACTTAATCCACCTGTTGTGAAGAACTTCCTCACATCATTTGCTTATCTGCTGGGGCTCTGCCTCATTTTATCACAAACTGAGAGTGAGTGTGGCAGTAATGATCGCATAATAGCTGCCTGCGACTCAACCAGAACACTTCTGAGAAAAGTCAAGAAATTTACTTTTACCCAATCTCTAATACAACCATCTATCTGTCTTCATATCTATCTATAGTATCTATGTATCTATCTGTCGGTCTGTCAATCTATCATCCATCCATAAATTTATTCATCCGTCTACCTACCCACTAGGGGTGGCACGGTTCACAAAACCCTCGGTTCGGTTCGTATCACGGTTTTATGGTCAAGGTTCTCGGTTCAGTACGATTCTTGTTGTTATTTTTTCTTTTAATTTTTCAACACTCCAGAAATGTATTATCTTATTAATGTATTAATTATCCATATTTTAGGATACAGTATTAAAAAGTTATATCATGTAATCATGCACAAACTGAATTTGACTTTAAGCACATTATTATTGGGAACATCCCTGAGGAAAGCCAGGTGATATTTTGATACAGCAAGAGGGAAGACATTGATTATTTCAACACGCTTTTCATTTATTTGGCAGAAAAATAGACCTTGTATTGCCATCTACATGAACTTATGTGCCTTTTAAGCACACTAAGATAACTTGCATTTATCAAATTGCCAACTTCAGTGTAGCTCTTAGATTTATCACTGAGAGGCTGCTTAAATACTGCAGAGAGTATATGTGGACGAGAGAGAAACTTAACGTTTACACCTGTAGGCTAATACTTAAATCTGCCTCTTTTGTCCACCTTTGACCATTTCTGTCCTGATTACTTTGAGGGGCAATTTAGGAAATAAGATTGCGCAACTTTCACACGCTACCAAAATGAAACGCGGAAATCAGCCGCTTTCGTTTTATCAATGAAAGGCTAAAAAAAGCGCTGTTCACCGTATGTCAGAAAAGACGTGAAACATTGTGTTCAGTACCTCAGATTAGATAAGTGGGCGGAGAGAAGGCTGTCGCGTGTGGCTGTTCGAACACATTCAACCCATAGACTGCAGTTCAATCTATTGTTTTATTTCCGCTGTCATCATAGGTAACATGAAATAATATGTTTCCACACACCAAACTTATACGACGCTGGCGCATCCTCCAACTCCGGGCAGACTTCCTTCCCACTTGCCATTTCTACACGTAACATGACCTGCAGCACTCACTCTCCACATCAGTCACCTGTTCTTTTGCGCGATTCGCAAAAGGGAAACACGCTATTTGCGGTCACATACAGGTCACGAGGCTACATACATTGCGCATGCCATGAACCGTCGAACCGTGCGATGCACACATGCTTCGAACCGAGACAAGCGAACCGAACGGTTCAAATTATTTTCATGAACCGTGCCACCCCTACTACCCACCCATTTAACCATCTGTGTGTTTTTTCCACAGATCTATCTATCTATCTATCTATCTATCTATCTATCTATCTATCTATCTATCTATCTATCTATCTATCTATCTATCTATCTATCTATCTATCTATCTATCTATCTGTGTATCTATCTATCTATCTATCTGTGTATCTATCTATCGATCTATCTGTGTATCTATCTATCGATCTATCTGTGTATCTATCTATCGATCTATCTGTGTATCTATCTATCTATCTATCTGTGTATCTATCTATCTATCTGTGTATCTATCTATCTGTGTATCTATCTATCTATCTATCTATCTATCTATCTATCTATCTATCTATCTATCTATCTATCTATCTATCTATCTATCTATCTATCTATCTATCTATCTATCTATCTATCTATCAATCATATATTTAAAGTACTACTAGATCTACATCAATACATGATCTATCCATCCGTCCGTCAACCATCCAATATTTACAGTACTGCACATGATTTACATCCATTTATGATCTATCCATCCATCCACCATCCATCTATCAATCTATCCTTCCACCTAACCTCCCGCTCACCCATCCATCTATCCATCCATCCATCCATCCATCCATCTATCTATCATATATTTACAGTACTATACGTGATCTACAACAATACATGATCCATCCATCCATCCATAGTGAGGAAAATAAGAATTTGAATATCCTGCTATTTTGCAAGTTCTCCCACTTAGAAATCATGGAGGTGTCTGAAATTGTCATCGTAGGTGCACGTCCACTGTGAGACATAATCAACAGCTGTAAATAAGTATTTGAACACCTGAGAAAGTCAATGTTAATATTTGGTACAGTAGCCTTTATTTGCAATTACAGAGGTAAAAGTTTCCTGTAGTTTTTCACCACATTTGCACACACTGCAGGAGGGATTTTGGCCCACTCCTTCACACAGATCTTCTCTAGATCAGTCAGGTTTCTGGCCTGTCGCTGAGAAACATGGAGTTTGAGCTCCCTCCAAAGATTCTCTATTGGGTTTAGTACCACAGTAGGAAGGGTGTTCTTGGGATGGTACTCATCATTCGTCTTCCTCAAAACACGTTTAGTGGAATTATGACCAAAAAGTTATTTTTTGGTCTCACCTGACCACATGACTTTCTCCCATTACTCCTCTGGATCATCCAAATGGTCATTGGCAAACTTAAGACGGGCCTGGACATGTGCTGGTTTAAGCAGGGGAACGTTCCGTGCCATGCATGATTTCAAACCATGACGTCTTAGTGTATTACCAACAGTTACCTTAAGGAAACGATAGTCCCAGCTCTTATCAGGTCATTGACCAGCTCCTCCCGTGTAGTTCTGGGCTGATTTCTCACCTTTCTTAGGATCATTGAGACCCTGCGAGGTGAGATCTTGCATGGAGCCCCAGTCCGAGGGAGATTGACAGTCATGTTTAGCTTCTTCCATTTTCTAATGATTGCTCCAACAGTGGACATTTTTTCACCAAGCTGCTTGGCAATTTCCCCGTAGCCCTTTTCAGCCTTGTGGAGGTGTAAAATTTTGTCTTTAGTGTATTTGGACAGCTCTTTGGTCTTGGCCATGTTAGTAGTTGGATTCTTACTGATTGTATGGGGTGGACAGGTGTCTTTATGCAGCTCACGACCTCAAACAGGTGCATCTAATTTAGGATAATAAATGGAATGGAGGTGGACATTTTAAAGGCAGACTAACAGGTCTTTGAGGGTCAGAATTCTAGCTGATAGATAGGTGTTCAAATACTTATTTGCAGCTGTACAGGTATCATACAAATAAATAGTTAAAAAATCAGACATTGTCTATCTATCTATCTATCTATCATCCATCCATCCATCATATATTTACAGTACTGTACGTGATGTACATCCATATATGATCTATCCATCCATCATCCATCCATCTATCATATTTACAGTAGTGCACGTGATCTACATTCATACATGATTTACCATCCATCCATCCATCCGTCTATCCATCCATTTGTCTATCCATCCATTTATCTATACATCCATCTGTCAATCCATCCATCTGTCTATTCATCCATCCGTCTATGCATCCATCTATCCATCAGTCCGTCTGACGGTTCCTCCGTCCATTCATCCATTTATTCATATGTCTACCTACCCAACCATTCAACAATCTGTGTGTTTGTTTCACAGATTAAAAAAACAAGCACATTAAAAGTGAAGTTTTGTTCTTTCCTATAAAACATGGACGGTAAACTCAGAAATCACCATTAAGTTTATCCAAGCAAAGCAAGTGGGTCAAGTGCTAAGCACAGCAGCGATGTTAGCCTTCGGTTCAACCCACACTGTGCACAAATGACAACCAGCAAGAGTGTAGACTGAGGTGTTTCCAAACCCTAAACCCTGTAAGTGATATTCTTAGAGCATTTAACAGCGAGTGAAAGTGACTGGCTTATCCACTCGCTATTGATTAGTGTAATGGACGCCAGTGTCACAGGTCAACAACTAAATCCTTTTAAACCTGAACTACATGAAAGTGTAGGTGTCCAGACACAAAATCACATACCAAACCAAAAATTACCAGCGCCAAAAATTGTTCGGCATCATCAGACATTTCATTCACCAAGGTCTGATGTAAGTGTTCTCATCCAGCCGTCTCTACAGGTAAACATGGTCGGCGGCCCCCAGGGCCACGTTTTCGGAGAAACATATTGCCTCGTGTCTTATTGATCTGCAGGATATGAAATATGGAGCTCCGAGCTACATCAGCATAATCACTTTTCATGCAGTTCCCACTGGTGACTCTGAAACACTAAGATGAATCTGTCAGAGCTGGGTTGTGCTCACCTCTGGCCTTCGAAACTATGCGCCGTGAAACCTACGCCGCTTTATATTTCATGAGTACACACTATATGGCATTACAGATTCATATCATCATGATAAGAACATGTTGTCATATTAATCCACAATGAGGTTGCTGTTCTGTGACTGAATAGCAATGCTGGCAACATCATCTCAACACAGAATAACAAATGGAGCTTATCTTCCGCGACAAAAGATAACCTGAGTGCAAAAAAATGGCCTTTATCATTTAATTACCTTTGTGAGGGCATTAATTAGATAATTAATTAAATTACATAGATAGACTATGACTGAATGCCTCAACGTTCGCAAGACCGTGTCTGCGGAGACAAGCGTGCTTGAGCATGACCTCGAAAACAATGCATCGCAGTGACTCTATCTGACAAGCACTGCCAATGCGACGGCCGACAACCATGTCACTTTCAGGAGGAATGTGTTTTTCTTGACACTGGAAGACAGATACAAGGACATTGACGCTTAAAGGAATAGTTCACCCAAAAATAAAAAAATAATAATTGACTCAACGACATGTCATTCCAGAAATTTTCTTTTTGTTAAACACAAACCAAGATGTTGGCCAGAATGTCCAAGCTACTTTTTTATACAAAGTGCTTATAAAACTAGAGCTGTGACGGTTGTCATGACCACCGTCATGTGCAATGCCATTGCGGTGGTGAAGTGCGACCGGCGGTAGTGTGCACGTCACAAACTATGAAAAATATAAAGTACAGATGTCTTCAAGTTCGTGTGAATGCAAACGGCCTGCAGAGTCATGTTTCGTTTACACCAGCCGCGGTAGAGGCATCAAGCGTGAGTGATTTCAATGTTAAGTCAATGTGAAGACAGTCTGGAGGTCTCGCGGGGCGAATGAGGCGTTTAGCGCGGCACGGTAGACGTGATTCCGCCTCATTCACGCGTCTAGTTCGCACGAATTGAGCGCTGCCATGGCAAACGCGCGAGTTAAAAAAATTGAACTTTGGCGGAAAAACGCGCTGCGTTAACCAATCAGGGGCTTGCTCTAGTAGTGACATGATTACAGGAAGTGAGCAGAGTCGCAGGAGCCCCTCCCATGACACAAATTTTCGCGTGAATGTCTCAATGACTACAATTTCATGCACAGCTTTCATGCACGAATGAAGCAAGTAAACTCAAACTGTTCAAGCGGCAAACTAGGCGCAGTACACACGAGTTTGACGCCTCAAACGCGGCTGTGAACCCATGTGCATGCACATGTATGCGCCAACACACATTCTATAACCACATTTCTTTAGGTTTGCTTACCTAGCAACAGTCAGCCATTGTTCGTTTCCACTAAACCAACACATCCTAATTTCTTCTTCTTTGATACTGTCTCTTTATTTAAGAGACACAACCAACCTCTACAGACTATATTAAACAGTCACCATTGTCAATTCTTGCATGTCTTCACGGCACTTTTGATCCTCAGCTGAGCTCAGAGACTCTCAATCACGTTTACCCCATCCTGGCTGATCGAAAGATTTTTTTGTGATTTTCTTTCTCTCAATCTACATCCACTCATCCCTTCCCAGCAAAAACCCTGTCAGGATTCAAGAGCGCTCACTCCTTTATTGCTTTGGAGATTGTAACGCAATTTAACACCACCACCAAAAAAACGAAGAAAAACATCTATGTAAGATTCAATCTGGGTCCGTCCAACTGGTTTGAAAGCGGTTGTGGCTTTGCAACGCCTGAAAGATGCAAGCAGACAGACAAACAGAGAGAAAGAGACAAAAACAGAAAGATACGAACAGAAAGAAAGAGACAGACAGACAGATGAAAAAGAGGGAAAGCCAGACAACAAGAGACAGACAAAGAAAAATAGACAGACAGCCAAGAAAGAGAGAGAGAGAGAGCGAGAGAGAGAGACTGAGTGTAAGAGAGAAACAGAAAGATAGAGACAGACAGATGAAAAAGAGAGAAAGCCAGACAGCTAGACAAAGAGAAATAGAAAGACAGCCAGAGAGAGAGAGATAGAGAGAGAGAGAGAGACATTCAGCCAGACACACAGAGAAAGACAGACAGACAGACACAAACAATCACCCAGACAGACGCACCTGCAATTATTGTAAGATGCAATATGTGCATCAGTAAGCAACAATATAGTTTCAAAGTCTCTCCATTAGGTTTCTGAAAAAAAAAATGTTTGGTCAGATACACAGCATAGTACCAATGCTATTCCCTTGAATGAAAATTTAAATAAAAAAGATAAAAATGCATAAAAAAACTTCTAATTCACTAAATTCTGTGACTGTACATTTAAAAGCAACTCGATACATGAGATTCAAAGCCTGACAGACATTATTTCCATTTCTACACAAAACCTTCATTTGCTATTCTATTTCCCAGCTACAGTTGCGCTTTGGGCGAGATTTCAACATTTTCTGCCAAACACTCTTCTCTGTCAGGCTTTGGGAGGTCCACAGTCTATCAAGCACTTCCAGTCCTGGTTTTTAATCCACAGCGGCAAGCGGCAGAGATTAAAGGAAATGAACACACAAAGGTACAGCATCCATCTTTTGCTCACAGCGCTGACATACTTATTTAAACAGCTGCTAGTCTCAGCTTTTGGTTCCTGAAAGGCAGGTGGGCATTAGTCAGCCGGAATATCTTTTTCATTCTGTCAAAAGGCTGCTGTGTTTCTCAACCGACTTTCTGCTGCTATTCTACATCACACAAATACCAAAATTAGGAAAACACATAATATCACAGTCAACAAAGCAGAAGGATGTTTGTAATTCCATACACTCGTTTCCTTAGGCCAAAAATGCAAAACCCTTTTGACCCCGATGCGACTACTAAACGTAGGTTTGTGAGCGATGTTATTGCAGCGGGAGCCCGGCTGTTAATATGTTTAACCTGCCTGAACGTTCCAGAATATAAATTGTCGCTGCATTACACACCACGTCATTAACATCCTGACACGCTTTCCACTTCAACACAGTAAGCAGTAATTTCACCGCATTTTAGCGCTCTGTCCCCGTGATTCGAATCAGCCTGGTATATGCAAATCCGGGCCAGCTTTGATGCTCTCCGTGCCCGCCGTTCCAATGTTGGAATCAAATACGTGGTTGGCGGAGAGATGACATGGCGCACCCAAAGGGTTAGCGCCAATAGCTTCTCCGCTGGGTTGACGAGAAGCGTACGAGCAGTTCAGAGATTTGGAGAAGCTGAAATTCATATGGATGACATGTGGACAGATTTGTTGGCTGATTAGCATAAAACAGAATGTTTTTCCTTTAATTAATCAACTTGTTGACGACAGATGGAGTGGAGTGTTTTGAAGAGACGCTGCCGATGACTGCAACAGAGACGCTTTGTTTGCGCTCGGCTATCAACACTCACCGGATCACAAAGCATTCCGCACAATTCCGGCCCAAGTAATTGGATAAGAATTGTGGGAAACATTCAATCACTGTCGGTGCATCCAAACTGTGCCTTGAATATATACCTGGTTGGGTTATTTGATTGCACAAATAAATATGATAGTACCGGTGATGTCATAGAGTATAACACTTAAGGTATTCATGCAGGTTTACATTAAACCATTTGACACTTTTATTCAAAGCAACTTATAGTCTATTCAAGGTATATATTTTCGTTTTCTGGGAATTAAACCCACCTGCTTTGTGCTACTAATACAATGCTCCACCAATGAAGCAACAGGAACACTATACTGTATGTACCATGGACGTTACTTTACACTCAACCCAATTTAAAAACAGATATTTTGATGCAAACTATTACACTAAATGATTACAATATTCATAAAGTATGTTGTGAAGAATATCTTTCTCTTTCGTCTGCCAGAACAAAAGAGAGAGGCTTCACCTAAAAGTGATCACTGTGGACCAGGAGATGGCAGTGATAACACAGAAAGCACAACCCTCAGCTGCTCCCCACCTCCTTTCGGCTCTGTCAATTCAAATCACATAATGAGAAAACGCCCTGTGTTTGCACATCGGCTTTGCTTCAAATGAAATAACTGATGATTGTTTAACCACCTTTATCATCGAAATGACACATTAAAGTCTCCTACCCAGAGTGCACTGCTGTCATTAACAAACAAGACCGCAGTTCATCAGAGAGACGGACAGGACGCGAGACGCAGGCTGCCGGTTATTGTTTTCGAGAATGTCAGATAATGGTCAGGACTAACGGGATCTTTCTTGACAGAATTGAGAAGCCAGTTAAAAGAAAATATTGTGGGCAGTTCTTCTGGTAATCTAAACTTTGTGAAAAATGATAAAAATAAATTGTTGCATTACTTATTAGAATCTACAGTACAAAATAGCATGTTTAGCATTTTATTCTTTAATTTTTGCAATTTTGCTATAAAGTATTTCTTCAAATGAAAGTTAACCTAAACATGTCAATCTGTAATTAAAGGGATTTATCTGGCTTGTCAAAGTAATTTCCATTCCATACAATGGAAGTGAATGGTGACCTCCACTATTTTTTTTTTAAATTGGGCAAAATGTGTGCGTTTCTGTGCCACACAAGAATAAGAGTCAGGTTTGAAATGACATAAAGGTGAATAAACGCTACACTGATGATGCATGACAGCTTTCCTATTTTTGGTGAACTATCCCTTTAAAGTTCGCTCTGTACTGCAAGCCATGTCTATGAACTCTGAAGGTTTAAATGTTGGTGCAAACACGAACGCCCAGACTTTTGACGTACTAAATAATGCATTTCGAGCCGCGAGCAATAAGCGCGCTGCATCTGAACACAAACCATGCCTCGATTGCGTCTGTGATATGCATCACAATGCAGATGGGTTCTCTGCACCCTCCTCACCAGAAAAACGAATCATTCCCTTTATCTAGAAACCTGCTCACTTCTCCAACTGGATAAAAGTGACAGCGGAGATTAAAAAATAGATAACCAAGGCAGAACAAATAAAAGTCACCGGGATGAGCAGAAGACATCGGCAGGTCACAGGTGGAGCGCTAATAGCTGTGAAAAAGGCCAGAGACAACCGTCTAAATGTATAGTTAAAATATTAAGTAACACTTAAAATATATCCCTTAATGCAGCCACTGGGGCTGTATAGGGTGAAATGCATCTCATTTTGAATTCACTGTGGGTCAGGTTGAAATCCCTTGATGTTTCTGCCAATGTCCGATTTGTACATCCCCTTCAGCAGATGGTGGAGATGTGTGAGGAACCAGCAGAGGACTTGAGTCTGGCGGAGGTTCAGGTACCCACCCCGCCACCATGAAGGCACACAGAAGCAGCCTGCAGTCAAGTAGCGGGCATGAAGTGGCACACAAAAAGCTTCAGAAAAGCAGAGAAAGACTGCGAGAAGGCCTGGGTCTGCTGAAAGACTCCATAGTGTCAGGCTACTACATGCCTCATGTCACAGGCTAATGTCTCTTATTCAAGAAAACAATTAAACAGGATTGTAATTAATACATTGTTTTTCATAAACTCACAAAACTCCTGCTGCAAATCCCCCACAACCCACCAGGTTTGGGATACCCTGTTTTTTGGGAACAAATTCATAAAATTAATAATGAAAATAAAATAATACATAATAATACAACCCAGTCTCACAGCATTTCGTGACATAGATACCCGAAAATGTACATACATTTATTTTGTGTTTATTATGGACACACAACCATTTTTTTTCTGTGTCACCTATACAATATTTAAACCTCATAGGCTCTGTTTACTGTTAGATTTCAGACATCCTAACACAAACACTAACAACAGAAAAAATTAAGAAGCGACAATGGCTTAAAAAATAAAATGATAGTTGTTTAGAAAATACTTACAATTAATATTTATTTAAAAGTTATTAAGTCATGCTAAAAGAAAAGTTGTGCTTTGTGACAGAAAAAAAGAGGAAAATCATGTCCATGAACACAAATAAATAAATCAAATATTTTGTGACTGTAACAAACTGCATTAAGATATGGTAGAAAAATAGCTAAAGGGGTTGTAAGCACAAATAACGCCCCTTAAGACCAGAGTATAGACTTTTTTTTTGTGTACATGAACGTATGAGCATTGCGACAAAATGCAATACATCTCCTGGGTTACATATTACATTTTCCTGTACGCGCAGTGTCCAACCTATGCGTACAAAGTATGCACAGAAATTAATGCATGAAAGTAACTAAAAAAATTGCTAAAGGTCATTGTTCTTTCTTTAAGTACAGTATAGGGTCTAAAAATCTGAGACAATATTGAAAATGTGAAAAAATTGAGTTGTAATTTGACTGGGATGTTTTAACGCACTGTTGGATCAAATATAAAAATGTTCTGGGTTAATTTAACCCCACAGCTGGGTTTGTTACTTTTTGACCTTAAAGCAGCGTTGAAAATAAGTGTTAAAGGGACACTCCACTTTTTCTTGAAAATATGGTCATATCCTGCTCCCCAATAATGTTAAACATTTGATTTTTACCTTTTTGGAATCCATTCAGCTGGTCTCTGGGTCTTGTTGTACCACTTTTAGCATAGCTTAGCATAATCCATTGAATCTAATTAGACCATTAGCATCGCGCTAAAAAATAGCCAAACAAGTTTTGATATTTTTCCTATATAAAACTTGACTCTTCTGTAGTTACATCGTGTACTAAGACCGATGGAAAATTAAAAGTTGTGATATGGCTAGGAACTCTCATTCTGGCATAATAATCAAGAACATTGCTGCTGTAACATGGCTGCAGGAGGCGCAATGATATTACGCAGTGCCCGAAAATAGTCCCCTGCCATTGAAAGTTACCAAAGGGACAATTTTCGGCTGCTGTGTTATATCATTGCGCCTCCTGCAGCCATGTTACGGCAGCAAAGTCCTTGATTATTACTAGGGATGCACCGAATATTCTGCCACCGAAAATTTTCGGCCGAAAATGGCCCAAAAGTGGATTTTCGAAATAATGTGATGACGCAAACAGAAACCGCGACCTGCACGTGCTTGTCTGAAGTAACATATCTGCGGTGTGGACTAGATTTCTCTCAAACCCGCGTCCACCGAATTTCTGACCAGGACCTCCGCAACCTGTGAGTTCCACTCCCGCCCACGACCGTAATGTTTGTGTCCAAACCCGCAGATTTTCTCTGGGCATTTGTGTACTGTTTTCACAAGCTCCGACTAAACATTCGTTCAGATTAACATCCTTAATAACAGACATTTAACATGATTGCTTTTAAAATTAGGGATGTGCACGAATGGTCAAATATTCGATCTGCAATAATAATTAAAATGGGGAAAAAAATGATATTCAAATGTTTTTAATCCGCCACTGCAGCATTACGGCTACTGCTCATTTAATCCTTTTTCACTTCACCTGTACAGTCTTTTACAGACTTTAATATAAAATAGACATGAAAATTAATATGTTTGTATTTCTGATTGTTTTGGTAATTCAGATTGCAGACTCATTTAAGTGTTTAGAGTTTTAATGCCGGGTGTTAGACGTGCTTCTCCGCCGCTGCATCAGCGTGCATCATGAGAGATTTGTTAGCTTCCTTATATAGCCTAGTTTATTTTGTTGTTAAAACGACACGACGAGACACACATGGAAAGCGAAACAGAGAACATTAATTTTATCTGTGGATATGGTTATAACGAACCCGATAACTGCAAATGCCGTAACATCAAACAATAGCTCCGTTTTCTGAAGTGTTGTTAAATTAAGCTCGTAACTTTGCACCCTCAGCAATAATGTATCAAGCCAGCTTGCGTTATTTGTAACATAATATTAAATTCAGATATATTTGTTAGATCCGTTTGTTGTTCTTACTGGATAACAACAGAGCCGAGTTTTTTCTGCAGCTGGCATTAATGAGAAAAACGGGTTTCACCGGAGAAGGTAGGCTAAATATGATTTTCTTTCTAAACAAAAACATGTCAGACTAAATAAAGAAGATATTCATATTTGACTGAGCCTTCCATCCATTCGGGGTTTTAACGTGCATTAAAATGCCATCATTTTTTATCAGCATTTTGTAACATTAACGTTAAACAAAACCACAACTAGCACATCTCAGTTTTTAAATGTATTCTGCATGGCAAACAAGCAGCACCAAAGGATTAATTAAACAAACAGTTTAACTTTTAACAACCTGATGTGTCACTAGTAGCCTACTCACCAGTTTTTCCAGATGTGAGGCAGATAGCCTATATAACAGAAGTTGGGTTCTTGCCATATCTGCCTAGAAAATCACAACTTTTAATTTTCTGTCGGTCTTAGTACACGATGTAACTACAGAAGAGTCAAGTTTTAAATAGGAAAAATATTTAAATGCTTTAGTTATTTGTTAGCGCAATGCTAATGGTCTAATCAGATTCAATGGATTATGCTAAACTATGCTAAAAGTGGTACCGCCAGACCCAGAAATCAGCTGAATGGATTCCAAAACTGTAAAAATCAAATGTTTACCTCTAGAGGAGCTGGAAAATGACCATATTTTCAAAAAAGTGAAGTGTCCCTTTAACCCTAATGTAGAAAATCTTGTGCGCTTATTCAATGCTACGATGCGCTACAATGCACCACAATAAATGTATAATCTAAGCATACTCTATGATAGACAATACCCATAATGCAGTGTGAAGATCACATTGTTAATTATTTTAACTCACGTCCTTACACAATTTATAATGAAAAGAAAATGCTTTGCATTACAAAATGTTTCACTATCATTCTCAGGCTTTTGGACCTCACTGTATATCCCGACTCCTCTCTTATGTTTGCTTTCTGGCTGGTTGTTTTGCTCCTTTGACCTACTTTACCAATTTTGCCTTCATTAAATAATGTATTGGTTGGAATGAGTGTGCTGTCAATGTGTGCCCAAACCCATTAGATTAAAGAAAATGAAAGACGCCCCTTTACGAAAACACACACACACACAAAGCCCTCCCTCTCCGCAAGGTGTCAGTTCTTTGACTTTTCTCTCGAGCAGCACTGAACTTGCAAAGGTTAGCCTTCCCCTACCATAGTCATCACGCTCCCGTTGAGACGGCACAGCTGACAGCTTTAGAGATGAACTGGGATTCTAACACAGTGCCTATATACACTTTAATTCAAAATCCTTACCTCCCTGGAATTGAGAAATGACAATTTTGTTACTCCATATTTAGGCTTTACTGTAACGCAACAATATTTTTCACACATCGTTGTTAAATCTCGAGCGAAGTGAGACGTTCTGTCCATGAGAAATGTTCCACCCCGGGGCAATAGCACATTCCTGTGTCCTTTAATTCATGGTTGTTTGAGACTAGGGCTGGAAAATTAGGAGGAAACTGCAGGATGCATTGGGAAACCTCTAAATGACCGCTGCTCTCATTTTCCCTCAAGGTCTTGTATTTGAGGTGCATATATTTACATTTTTTGGACTACCCGTGTATCTGATTGTTCACGGCGGAGATACGAAGCAGCTCAGGCCTATATGAATGTCTCTGATTGCCTGAATACAAAACTCTCGCTCTGTGTTGCTTAAAATAATGTTGAAATAATACCTCATTAATGAATCAATCCTCCTCCCCTGAACATTGAACAATACTAAAATATTCAAATTGTCTTCAAGATACAGAAAGTGGGATCATCTACCCATAACGCTTAATAGTTTTGTACTCTGGCAGCATAAAACCAAGCTGTTATTTAGCTAACCGGTGCAATCAGCTACATTTAACAAACCTTCAAATATTCAGAAATCTTTCATTTAAAATTCACCATGAAAAAATATCATTATAATCAAACATTTAGTTTCAGGATGAAGAGCAAGCAAATATTTGTTGGTTATAAAACACTTCTTCATGAAGTGATGGTACTAAAGCATTGAGGTTCAAACTGAGTACTGATAAAAACTGTATCTTATCAGTTCTCATAAATTAACTCATAAAGGAATAAGAACTTAAAACTATTAAGCTATACTACAAACCACAGTGGGTGCATCTAAGAAATATGATGTATTTTGAACCTGTGTCATTTATAAAGCAAGACAGCTCTCCGCTCAGTGGAGGGAAATCAGGAGGAGAAAAACAGCTCTTTCATCATTTCCTTAAAGAAAAAATTCACCTAAATTTTTTTACACCCTTACGTTGACTAAAATTCTATTTTCACAAACACACACAAAAAAAGAAAGGTTTAAAGATTTGTTAGCCAGATCTTGCAAAAATAATGTGCATGATCAGTCTTCGAATTGAGAGGGGGGGCTGGGGGGATCCGGGACCCCCCATAAAGCATTAGGGACCCCCTATAAGAAGTAAAAATTATACTTAAGGGGGTCCCTCAGATATTTTTATTTTAGTAAAAATAATGCTGATAAACTTGTAAGGATGTAGTACATTTTGTGAATTAATTATTTACACTAATAAATGTTTTGTCTATTTAAACATGTGAATGTCCATTGCTCCATTGCGCATGTTCGTTTTGTACTTGCTTAGCGCTGCTTCAGCCAAGCGCTGATAAGGGGGTGTCTAAAATACCAAGAGGGGGCGATCACTTGAATGCATATAATTCCCCCAGCTAGAAAATACATATAGCTTTGGTATGTTAAGTTTTAACGCGTTTTAAACAAACATCTTGGTAATACAACCACAAAAACTGCAGCTATAGTGAGCAACGTACAGAGCTCTGAACAATCTTAATATATACAACAACAAAAAAACTAGGGGTGACCCTGCATAGTCGAAGATTCCATGCTTCCACAGTCGAATCGTAGCAGATGTGTTATGAAATGAGGATCATTCAGTTTTGGCTATATAAGGGTGCACATTATCTGATTTCACATATAACAACTTTCTCCTAATATATTAATATACAGCAGCCTATTATCATTATGATAATACTCAGCCCCGCCGCTCCCATAACGCGCATCACGCGCTGTGCGTAGGGCACCACGTGCTGAGAGGGCACCAAAAATAATAGCCTAATGAAAAAAAATTAATGCTCAAATTATTTCATTAGCCTATGAAAATATTATTAGGCCCTTTTTATCCATGTATATGTTACAAAAAATGGGGAACGAGATAATTTAATGGCTCTAGTCTAGAAAGTATGCCCCCCAGCCTTGATCGCGCGGTTGATCGCGCGGGCGCCTGACGAAGTTTGACAGAGGCCGTTTCTCAATCCGAAGGCTGCAGCCTCCGGGGGTCGCATTTACAGGCTGCATACGTCATCAAAACTTTCTTATTTGGTAATATTAACAATTATAAAGTTAACTATTATTCTTAGTTAATCGTAAATTGTTGTAATATGGTTATGACTTGCTAATGTAATGTTCAGTTAACTGAAATAAAGCTTGATGACGTATGCAGCCTGCATATGCGACCTCACGCAGGCTGCAGCTTTCGGATATAGAAACGGCCAGTCAGAAGGCAACTTTTGGAAATGTCCCCGAAAAGACAGCAGGAGTCAGTATCGGAAAAAAAGAAGAAACTGCGGGATGATGCCCGTGCATTACTTGTAGGTAAGTCCATCATGTTTAATCATTCACTTCTAAATAAGGGAAATGCACAAGGGCTGCAGCTGTAGCTGCTGCTAATCGTAATGCGCCTCGAACTTGCTGTGCTGATATTAATGTTTAGCAAACTATGTTGTTATAATTTATAACTTCAGTGCAAGCTAAATTGAGAAACATTACTGTAAAACATTACCTATGCATATGCATTTTACAAATAACTGGCGCAGTTTTTCTTTACTACGTTTCTTTAGATATTGAGCAGTAGTTTATTTTGTGGTTTATTTTGACGTGACGGTGGTTAATACTTTCTCAGTAAAAGTTAACGTTAGCAGTCAGTGCACATGTTACAATTCATCACTCTTAAATATATATAAATATAAAACGTCATGATATGAAGCAAACATTGCTGTGACACTTAGTTCTCTGAATCTTTGTTTTATTTAAGAATATTGAGTATTCTTGTTTACTTATTGATGTTTATTTAATGTAATTTATTTAAAGTGACATTGTACTTGGGAAAAACATGTCTGGATTATTTTGATAATTTAAGTTTGGTAATTTTTCTGTTTTGCTATTCTATAAAAAGTTTGCACTTTCAAATTTGTAGTGGGTGTTGGCTAAAGTTGTGAAGATTTTACTTTCTGCTATTAAGTTATATGTTTGGCAATAAAAAATTTAACTGGCCAAAACAAACGTTTTTTTTTTTCTTAGGGTCGGGGTGGGGGGCATTATAAAGGAATTATGCTTAGGGCACCAAAATGGCTAGCAGCGGCACTGATAATACTATGCCAATAATATATAAAAAAGGAACTTGTAATTTGTCATTTTTATCATAGATACTTTGACGTGCTAAATTTCAAAATTTTGGATTTGCTGCTGTCATGGTGGGGACCCCCCATTAGACTTGATTCAATTCGAGCACTGTTCATGGTGACTATAGAGCACAGAGTATAGTCAGTTTTTTATGTGTACGCGAACGTACGCAAAAATGGCATTGGTAATCTTTTTTTTGCATTAAGATTTTGTGAGCAAGCACGACTAGATAATCAGTTAATAATAACCAGAATAAAGCATTCGTTTAACAACAGATCGAATAGAAGGTATCAGGGTAAACTATTTCTTTTAATGCCAACCATTTGATAAACACAAACAGGACATAAGCCTGAGCCTTGACAATGAACTTATCTCTCATAGTCTATAACCAGCATTTGAGTCAAAAGACCCTCACGCTAGTCTAGCACATTACGATGTCATCACCAATCTACACTACATACCCGGCAAGAGCCTCTCATCCGCCGTTTATTAATAAAGAAATGTGTGTTTATCAATGAGGCACTGCACATTTCTGTATGGAGCGCAAATCAAATCTCCTCCAAATGTGACCGCAAATGCGAAACTAAATGAGACCAAAACAAAATCTCATTTTCTGTACTGATATTTATAACTATCAATGACATTGCTAGGCAATGACAAACAAACAACAGGCAGGATATGATCAAAAAAAGAGATAAAAGTCGAATCTATCCGATGTCCCGGGGGGGCGTATAATGTTTCTGTGGTGCCTGGTGAGCACACGTCTCATCTGTGCAAATCCTGTTAAAGTGGAAAGAACTGTCTTTGAGCACATCAAGCCTACAGAGATTTGTCTAGCAGCGTGATGGACCACATCCACCGGCTGACACAAGACCATAGTGCGTGTGTGTGTGTACTACTGTGGCATACTCTTACTGCACATTCAGACCACCGGTGCCATTGTCTATAAGCCTAAGGTCACGCTTATATGACCAAACACTTTTAAAAGACCCTTTAATTTTTCCATTATGTTGATGGATGTCCTTTGAGGTACTTCACAACCTGAAATATCACGGGAAAGTGCCTCCAGATTCATATATCAGTAATGGTGGGAGTATTCTGACACATTACAATTCTGTTGGTTCTATTCCTACCAACTAATTGCATTGGTGTGATTAAATACGCAGATCCAATCTCATTTCCAAATTCCGTAATGTGATACACTTGCGTGAACCGCGGTGGAAAAAAATGGTTTCACGCTGAAAATGAGAAACGGCAAATCAAAAGCGAGCACTGATGGCTGCTTATTTTTGGCCGGGGCACAGCAGAATACGCGGTGACTTTTGACTGCTCGTGCACCTCTCCCTGTAGCTATTTTCTAAAACACAATGGTCTGAGAGCTTTAATTATTTTTGGCCTTGAACGGCTAATATACTTTTAATTGCTTGCCATTTCCCATGGAGCGTTTTATCTCCCTGACGTCTTCCTAGACAAGTATTCGTAATTTTGTTGGGGTTAACCAGACAGAATTTCATCCTAAACCCCATTTACTGTAAAACGTGAGCGGTAATGAGAGGCGAAGCAACCCAGAGCTGCTCTTTAAACAGCGTGCAGCATATTTATGAAAAGCACTGCAACCAGTAAGCTTAGCGGTGCCACAGACCCCCTCTATTTACAGCGGATCACGGGAGCGAGCCATACATGCCAAAAAAGCGAATACTGATGCCTGACACGTATTACATTAAAAAGAGCAAATGGAAAAAAGAAGGCTGATGTCTTCTTCAGACAGGACGATAGGCATGTTAAAAAGGTATGTGGTGGCTTTCACATAAACGGGATGCAACTTTGTAAACAAGGTGTTTCGATTCATTTAACGAAAATGCATAAATGCTTTCATCATTTTTTACATTTCTTCATTTGTGCATTTGGCAGATACTTTTATCCACAGTGACTTTCAGTGCATTTAAGCTGTACATTTTTAGCAGTATATGTGTTCACTGGGATCAAACCCATGACCTTCTGTGCTGCTAATGCAATGCTCTACCAGCTCTTATCAAACAGAAAAAGGCACCGCTTTATAAAACAAAGCAACACAACTGCAATGCTCTACCAATTGAGCTACAAATGCAAAAGCATTACCAGTGCTTAACCTTTTACTGATATAGAGATATATAGTGCTTCATGTTACTGCTATAATATTAGATTAATTAACACATTTATGTAAATGAATATTTTGATAAAGGAAATGAAGATTGGGGTTTTAATTCATGTGAAGTGTTTGGCCCGTTTTAATATCAGTAAATATAAGGCTAATGACTATTCTTAATATGATAATATTTCTTATTACACGGCTTGTTGAAATGCTTTATTCTAATTGGCCAGTCGCAACAAAAGTAATAACACATGGTAACATGGAATATAAATATAAATATGTCTTTTAATAACAAGTATTACATTTTATTTACAAATGATTAAAGCAAAAGTCAATGGGTTTTCCTCGCAAAAGGTCTGTATTCGCTAAACATGATAATCATATTAAAGGGGGTCCGATCTGCAATCCGTCCATCATGAGAAAAGTACGCATGTAAATCGTAGTAGTTTCTCAATCAAATGCAAAAATACCTTTGTACTAATTGGGCTGAAGTTCACATCTTATTTTTACCTCTTTACATATGAAGAGTTTGGTTCCAAAATGCAATAAATGCCATTTTTGAAAAAAATGAGTTACTGCCAAAATCAGTATTATATCAGGCCAGTATTTAAAAGTAATTTCTTAATTTTCCGCAAAATCCACAGTGTTATTCTGTCATCTTTTCTCCCTTTTTTCCCAAAATTCCTCCTTTTCTAAAGAATGCAATAAATCCGCTCCACAAATTACAGCGCACCATTCCACGCACTGTAAACAAATAATGCTGGCTGAGTACACAGAATCTTAGTTTTCCTCATCTACTTTGTACTTTGTGATCAACAAACAAACAAAAACAAAATAATACTTAATGGCATTGATAAACCTGTGATGGTTTTCTGTGACGGGAAAGAAATGTAAGCCATCAACATCTAATTATTTCATGTGAGGCACTCAGGAGCCGGTCGCTTGTTCTCCCGACAGCATCAAGTTGCTCTCATGCTAACACACTGACCCCAGGGGATCTTATTAAAAACGTTCCATTATTTTACTCAAAGTCAATATCGAGCAGGACCAAAACATTTTACAGCTGATCGCTGTGAAAAATGTTAAGCGACGACATCAAGTATAACTGCAGCAATGACAGTGTCCTTAATATGACAAAGTAAGTGTTTTGATTAATGCCATAAGGTTTATTTTTTTAATCAGTTTTGTGGAAAAAAGAATCAGTTTTTATAATAAATCTTTGAAAATCTAATTATGGATTTGAATTTTAAATGTTATTATAACCTAAAGATGTTATGTGAAAGTTTGTAACAGAAAACAGTGGTTTCATCTTGTCACTTTCTTGGTATAGATAACACATTTTTAACGAAATTTGTCAAAATGGATTTTGGAACCAAACTCTTCATATCTTTATGTATCACATGATTCTTGTCACAGAAACACGCAATAACGAGGCAATGGCAACACGCATTATTAAGGTAATGGAGTCAGGTGATGTACATTCTGCAGCGTTCATGTGTACTTTCATAACATTAAAGCAATAAAATAGCGTTGTGTCTTTCAAAAAGTGTGTTTTCTTTGCCAATACCTGAAAACTTGAACTAAAGGCGTGAACAGCTTTTTACGAGTTCAGATTTGGGCTACTGTTAAACAGTTTCAGCGAGTTAATTTTTTTCTGCAAGTTAAAGATGAAAGGATTTTGTTTATAAGATGTTGATATTTGGGCTGTGAATAGTCATTGGGATACTTTTGAATGTGCTTTGGGCTGGTTTTGATATGTGAATCTGGCAACCCCGGTCCATTTGGTTGGGATATATAAAATGTAGGGGTGCTCGGGGCAAAAAGTCCCCGAGGGGTTAGTTGTAACACGGACTGTTTACATTGTTGCAAAAGGTTGAGCATTTTGTTTACGGTAATTTTTTCATGCTGCCAAAAGACGATCTCCCGCAAATTATTAGAAATGTATAATGTTTTTACAGAGAGTTATTGATGAACGAGTGTTTTGGTGGCATGTAAGTCCATTTTTTCATCATATGTTTTTTTCGGTTTCTAAGTTGGGTAAGATACCAAACTTAATGCTATGTCATATTAATCAGTGTCTTGTTGATTAAATCATAGCATCGTTTTGAAATATGTCTGCAGCTCTTAGCAACTTTTTTGGTGTGCTTGAAAATATTTTGACCCAGCGGGGTTAATTGTAACGCTGTGTTACAACTAACCCCTCAGCACTTACGATATGAAAACCGCTAACGCTAGCGTAATTCTTGTCGCTGTTTTAAATAGGCTACACATGAATGATTGCTTGTTGCCAACAAAATAAATGTGCCTGTCTTATCAAAAATCGTGTGTCAAATTTATTTTTGTTCATATCTTTAATATTGATTGAATAAGGTCACGTCAAAGATTGAAATCATAATGAAATGAATGGCTAAAATCAGACTTTGATGCTCATTATCTCAGAATTTGAATTTTGAAACACAGACTGGGTCACATATAAAAAAAATGTTTTGTTATAATTGTGCTGCTTTTTTTCACATATTTAGACATTTGTATCCATTTATAATTGAACTATTGTTAGAAAAAAGGCTGAATGAATGAATACAGTGTGGAAACCTGTCTATTATATACAGATTTATAAACAATATCCACTTCAAGTATATAGACAAAATAGTATTGAAATATTTGCCTGCAAACTTAATTTTAGCAAGTGTTACAACTAACCCCCTGCCTGTTACAATTAACCCCACCTATGGGGTAAGTTGTAACATTTGCACTTCGGTCACGTTTGGTGTAATTGTCCAAGAATGGTAAGTACTAGAAACAAACTTCAAATGTTCAATTGTAGCAGAGATGTGTTGGTTGCTTGTGTAAAAATATAATCAATCAAAATCAAATATTTTTTTGAATGATTGAGCCAAAACCAAAAAGCATTAGGTTGTGCCCCACTCTCCCCTACATGTAAACATTTTAATGAGATTGCAATGTTTAAGGTACGTTAACTGTATTGCAATAACCTGCAATCTGATTACATTCAGTCAGATTGACAAAATTATATTTTATAATAATAGTATAGTATTATAGTATTTATTATATGAAATAATAAATCCCCCTTTAAATCAATTTCAAAGCAAAAACATAAATATCAAGATATAAAAAATGGAGACATTCAATATACAGTAACTCTAGCATACTTTTACTTAAAATTGTACACCTGCTTTATTGCTTCAGGGCTTAAAAAGTAGAGACAGTAACAGCCCAATTCAGCTCAAGAGACTTAAAGGACAGCTGAATAGCAGTCTATTCCCTCAGCTCATTTTCATATTCATTTAGTCACTGCTGTCTCTCTGTAGGCAATCTACATATCTTGTCCTGAGACAGCAGAGAGGTTGAATCACAATTCGCAGGACCCATCAGTTTAGGAGGCACATCTTGATCTAACAATGGCTCCGCTGTACCGCGCGTCTCCTATCGGCGCCTTTATCTCTCAGCGGAGCGACGGGAGACTTCCTGTTCCCCTGCCTGAAGTGCTATCGACTTATAGAGCAGAGCTGGAGTTTGCTCCCTAGATTAAGGGGGTGATTACGCCGGCGAGCCGCTCAATCCCTGCAAACCCACAGTCGGTTTATTGCCATGCAATCATATCCAAACATACAGAGAACAAGCCCCGGCAAAAAAAAAAGAAAAAAAAAGGTAGATTGGTTGCACTTTTCGAACAATCAGTGTTTGTTTCTAATCGACTTCCTGCAAACGCTGAACACTTGTGTTGTCAATGTACTGTAGGAGGCTGCTAATCCAAAAAAAGCAGTTTGCTCAAGCTTTTGGTGCGTTGCCAGCATGCTTGAAAACTCCAGTTTGCACAGTATGTTTCAGATCATCATGGGTTGACTTTTCTAAATAGCCGACATGTTGAAAGATTAAAATATCTCAATTATGAACTGAATTACTGAACAAATGCGTACTCTAATTAGCCATGTTTATCTTCCAACAAGCAGTTTCTCTCTGTCTCTGGCTCAGGCAAGTCTTCCTGAAGCAGTCGTATCTCCACAGATACATGCTCAACCCCACAACATACAGTAGCAGACAACCAACAGCCTCCATTACATAGCCAAAATAATTTGCATAAACAGCATCACCACTTCTTAAGGTTAAAAGATGAAACTTTACATTTTTTCATGCGTGATACTGAACTAATTTGTCTTATTATTCGAATGCAATTCCAGGTCTAGATTATGCAACACACTGTAAGAGGATGCAATGTTACAGTGGCACAAAAACACCTGTTTACTGTAAAGGTGATGTGTATAATTTTTTTCAATGATGAAATACTTTTTCACAGCTTAATGTGCTGAGACAACCACAGGACATTTCTGGTTTAATTCCTTTTAAAGCGATTAAATGCCGCGGTGCTATCAAAACATTGCTCTGGTTGAGCATCCCTACCCAGTTGATCTGGCAACACTGTATCTACCTATAGTGTGAGTTTTGGGGCGCGACCTCTAAGGTGTACGAAGTTTTTGGTTTACTAACTCCTTGTGCTTAAATAACATCTATAGGCTTTGTTTGTGGTCAGATGCTGAGCTGTATTATGCTGAGTTTACACCAACCGCGTTTCAGGCGTCAAAATTGCGTCTACTGCGCGTGGTTTGCTGCTTGAACAATTTGGAGTAGACACGTGGAAAAAGCAAGCATTTGACGCACGTCAGAGGCAAACTCCGCTTCTTGTGGGAGGGGCAAGTGCTATGCGGTTGTCTGTTTGCAAGATGACTGATGTTGATTGTGCATTTATCGAAAGAGTTACCAGTTTGTATTTGGTAACCTTACTATAGGGGGAAATAAACAATGCTGGTCGATAAACGTCATGTAACTCAAAAGTGAAGTGTGTATTACAACTTACAGGTTGCCCAATGTCCTCACTGACACTCTTCCAAGCGAGGTCCTTTTTATTCCTGTCTCCTCTATAGAAATAAGAACTTGTGTCGTATAGCTCCGGGTGACTGCGCACGGACAATATCAAGCGTTGGTTGAATGAGTGACTCAGGGCGGGGCTGCCACCACAGCAGCAAGCATGCTCCTTATTGGTTAACGCGGCGCGAAATTCCGCCAAAGTTCAAATTTTTCAACTCGGGCGTCAGCCGCAAATTCGCGTGAACCGCAAAATGCACAAAAAGCACCGTTCGCGCGTACAACACACAACGCTCAATTCGCGCCTTTGAGGCGGAAACGTGTCTTCTGCTCCGCGCTAAACGCCTCTTCCGCACCGCAGGACCTCCTGACGCGCGTCAACGCGTCTTCACATTGACTTAACATTGAAATCACTCGCGCTTCACGCCTCTACCGTGGTTGGTTTAAACACAGTGTTACATGTTTGCAGGTCCCAATGTTTATTCTCATTCTGTGTTGTGGGAGCTACAGGTCATCATGGGACTGCACTTTATTTTTCCACTTATACTTATTCTGTTTTGACTATGCTTTGTTAAAAGCACTTTGAATTGGCTGAAAGCACTGCATAAACAATCTATACACAATATTATTGTTATTTATAATAAAAACTTCATTACGAAACACTGTTTGTTATGTGATCTCAACATGGCAGCCCTCATAAGTGTGTGTGGCCAGAGTAATATAACTTAAATGTACACTTACATTCTAAATCACCACAACTTTTCTAATTTTAGTAAACACTAGACTGCACCCCAAATCTAATGATGTTCAAACTGAACGTATAACAGATATAAATTCATGCTGTATTTCTTTCTTTCTTTTTAATGCCGCTGCTTTAACTAGATGCAATTATTACACCAGGACCTGGTTAAGGATAGCATGGCAAGATCAACCTGCAATGCACCAATTTCTGGCCTGGTCTTGGAGGGCCCTGGCTTTTTTGATGTTGCCAAAGAAGGGGACTCATACCTGGCAATTGCCTCTCAAGTGAACCATGCACCTCCAGAAAATGGCCATTTATCAGAAACAAATGAGATGTCATAGGTCAGAACAGCACCCAGGCCTTGCATCCTCCACAGGCTTGCTATTTGTCACACCAAATGAGCAAAACAACAGGCTCTGCAGAACACTGCGAGGACAGCCTCTCCAATTAGTCAACTGATACGCCGCCGCTGCTATCGGCATCAGCAAGCTGTATATGGTTTACTTTGAAAACTTCGCTGTCGTGATGTACAAAGCTTGGATTTAATTGAATACATACCAGTCGATAGCTGAACATATATAAGTTGCGTGCTAATTTCCATCTTACTCAAACTGGCTGTACCAACCAAAATATACACTCAAAAAAATAAAAAGTTGGATTTACTTAAAAAAAACTTTGTCAAGTGGGTTCCACATAGCTTTGTTAAGTAATGTCAACAAATAAAATGTAAGTTGTATTTACTAAAAAAGTTTGTGTAAAATTGACAATTGAAATGTTGCATGGACTAAAGAAATCTATTATGAAACATTTAATTGATGACAACGAAATTAAAAATAATGATTTAATAACTCCATAACAACGAATCAATCAATCAGAGTGCAGCTGCTCAATACAACCTTTATTTAATTACAGTTTATCAAACATATCACAAACATATTTGACATGCAATGTTACATTTCAAACCGTTTGTTGGTTTGTTTTGTTCTAAAATATATCAGAACAAGTTCATTGACTCATACTTGGCCACTTATTACTCATGTACTTATCTAATGGTGCTGCACTTCTGCAAGAGGGTGCCAGAACAACAATTTACCCATAATACACTGCAGCATCATCAGCCAATGAGATGCAAGTCTGTATTGGTTTTATTAATCTGTTACTTTTACGCAACAATGTTATACTGGCTGAATAAATAATTTTAAAGAAAAGCTGACAAGACACAGTCTTTTGTTCAAATTACTAAGTTAAAGTAATTATATGCAGTTACTTGTGTTTGTTAAGTAAAGTGAACAAGAAATTATTTAGTAAAACTGACTCCAACCAAGTTCATTTTTGAATATAGAAATCCATCAATTCTGCACTTTTCTCCAACATACTAAAACAATGAAATTTACTACGACAACAAAATACTAAAATATTAATTAATGCATCTAATTTTAACACTCATAATTGTTAAAAACAAGAGGTAGCTTAGCCTTCAGGAAAATCCTGAAGCATCATGTGGATGCTCATGCTCATTTGGATTCTAATTATCCAGAAAATCGTGTTCTGCAAACTGCCAATGTTATATTGAAGGTCCTTGGAAGTAAAACAAAAAAAGTCTTAGGAAATGAGGATGCAGATGAAATAAGCCGAGCCACCGAAGCGGTGTCGAGAGAAGCTTTTATTCAACCCAAATCTCAAGATTTCATTGTTTCCCGTGTTCTAAGAATTTCAAGGATTTTTGAGTATATGAAGGTGATTCGCCTTCCACTGTTTAATGCCACGCTTGACGAACACCTCTGTAAAAGCATATTTGCAGGAATTGCGTTGAAATTTTTCTATGAGTGGATTTGTAAGTAATCTTTCTTAAAAATATGAGCTGCGGCACTAAATGTGATTCATGAAATCAAAAGCCAATCTGAGAGAATGTTCTGGATGGGATCAGGTTGACAATAATTCATGCGTTATTCTGCACATTAAACTATAACAGTAATTCCCACAAGCAGGTACAAGGAGGAACTTCTGATGTAAACCTATAAATTACCAGGAAGTTGCCACTTTTGGTAACACTTTACTAGAAGGGGTGTTCATAAGACTGATATGATACCTTAAAGAATCATGACATGACATGTGCCATGAGCATGAAGGAGATTTTATGCACATTTATGACAACTGTCATGTGTCATTTTAACGCAAAGATGACATTGCTTAAAATGTCTTTGTTATGACAACTAGACATAAACCAATACATCATAACTTGTCATAAATCTGTCATAAACACGACATAGCAGAATAATTATCAAACTTAAAGGGATAGTTCACTTTAAAATGAAAATTCTGTCATTATTTACTCATCCTCATGTTGTTCTAAACCTGTATGAATTTCTTTTTTCTGATAAACACAAAAGATGATTTTTTGAGAATTGATGGTAAACACACAGCAGTAAATGACCATAGACTTCCATAGTAGGAATAAAAAAATTATTTAATTTATTGGGTACCGTCAACTGTGTGCTTACCATCATTTATCAAAATATTTTCTTCAAAATATTTTTTTACTACTATGGATGTCAATGGTCACTTACTGCTGTGTGTTTACCATCATTTCTCAAAATATCTTCTTTTATGTTCATCAGAAAGAAATTCATACAGGTTTAGAACAACATGAGGATGAGTAAATGATGACAGAATTTTCATTTTAAAGTGAACTATCCCTTTAAGAAACTACCTAGATGAGAAATTGTGGTTTAAAAGTGTATATTTGTTATTTTTATTGTCAAAAATGACAATCGTTTCGCTAGATAAGACCCTTATGCCTAGTTTGGGATCGTTTATAGTCCTTTGAAACTCCGTTGAAAAAAACTGTTTAGTGTTGGTGTCCATTAAAGTCCATTAAAATTAAGAAAATCCTGCAATGTTTTCCTCAAAAAACATAATTTCTTCTCGACTGAACAAAGAAAGACATCAACATTGTGGATGACATGGCGGTGAGTAAATTATCTGGATTTTTCTTTTAAGAAAATTGACTAATCCTTTAAGTGTTAATACTATGTCAAATAACTTTAAAAACCTTAACAAAATGCACAGACATTTCAAAAGATTATACTTAACTTTATGTATGTGCACAATACATAAAAACTGACAACTAACAGAACGTGTTCTTCCTCACACTCACATAGTAGAAAAAAATTAATTAATTTAATGTAATTAACTGTTTTTGCATGGAACCCACACTGCCTGACTTAACCATTATTGTTACGCTTTCATTTAATTTTAGGTGAATCGATCTCCAAATGCAACAAAATATAATTTTATCAATTTTAATTATTATTATTATTACTATTATTGAATGATGAATGATTGATTTTATTTGTTAAACAAATAGAGGAAAGTTACAAACTGAATAATATTCATGATGTTGATATAAAACTATTTGACAGAATATTAACACTTAAATGACATTTTAATGACAAATTATATTTGTATCACTGTAGTTGAGGTCAAGAAAAATATTCATGACATTGTTATAAAACTATATGACAGAGTATTAATAATCATGCATAAAATCTCCTTCATGCTCATGACACGTGTCATGTCATGATTATAAAGGTGTCATGTCAGTCTTATGAACACCCCTTCAAGTAAAGTGTTACCCAACTTTTTGTACAAATTGATGCTTTATTTTCTCATACAGGTAGCTATTTTTTGTACCAAAAAATGTAGGGGACAACGTGCAGATAATAATAATGTTACATCAGTATTTTGTCCGTATGAGTGTAAAAAAATATAATTCTGATCTATTATACTGTATATAGCTATAAAACACCAACCAAATTTGGAGCCAAAACCAAGTTCATGGAAACTGCCACTGTCCTTCATAATATCGCCCTAAGCTTCAAGCAGTCCAGAGCCAGGCAGACGTCTGCAGACAGAGAACACTGTTAACAATGTAGGGAGCTGTTCTTGGCACTCCGCAGCCATGACACTTTGCCCACGCACTCTCTCGCACACATGCTGTCCGCTCATTCGGTGCCGGCGGGGGAGGATACCTCGGGTTTGAATGTCAAAGAGTCAATGTATACAAACAAGTCTGGGAAATTGATGATGCTTGGGTGTGCACGCGGTCTGTAAAGCATAATAATATTCCCTCTGCCGTGTCATATTTTCGAGCTGGACTTTGAAGGTGGGTGCCTGTGAACACGAGCCGTGGATGACATTATTACTCTCAATTTGGGATCTCGGTGAACACGCATCGAGCCACAACAAGAGAAACCGATACAGTGGCGTCTCGCAGCGGGCATTCCTGGATTACAGTATTGTAGTGTATCCTGTGCATCCCCTGTGACGCATCAGTGTGACCGAAGCTACTAACCGGTGACCTTTCCAACAGATAGCCAAAAGTTAGCTGTCAGATGGCTGCCATTACACCCAAAATCATCCTGAACAGGCATCGATTTTTGTTTCGCGGCAGCCGGGCAGTTTATGGAGGGCAATTAAGAGCTGTTTGCTTCCCCTGGAAGCCCTAAGCTGAGGGCCAACCGGTCTGCCAAAATGGTTGTAAGAGGATGTTTAGCAGCTGGGGTGTTTGCTAAATGGAAGCGAGAGCAATGCTTTGTGGATCTTTAAGGACAAGAACGCCTTTTTTTCCAGTAATAATAAGGTACGCAATGACAGCTGTTACCGTTCCACTTATTGAGTAAGTGCGAGCCTTGTCACACAGGAGAGCAGCCCACCGTGATGTCACCGAATGCGAAAGATGCAATTAAAGGCTCACCTGAGAGAAAATGTGTGCCGTCGTCTCCGCGGGCTGTTATGAAGCCCAGCATGCTGTGCGTTTGAGATAAAACAGTTCGACGGAAATTCTCTAGGAAAACGGTCTCAGTGTGAAGATTAGAAATCCCTTGTTATGATATTTATTAGCATAATAAAATAAACTCATCAATGGTTAGGGAATTGCTTTTCTGAGGATATTTCTTTAAATACTGCATCATATTAGACCATACAACATTACCAGATGGCAAGCACCACAAACATACACCAGATAAAGCCATCAGTAAACCATAAGTATCTTTGAATATCGCTCATTATGACCTGCGTTTGCTTTAAATGCCTCTGATTTGACCTTGCATTCATGTTCGCAGCAGGCTTATCTTTGATTGGTTATTGACTGCTCAAAAGATTGATGCACAAAAGCAGTTTATATAAATAAAAAGTGTTGCAATGAAATGCAACTGGAGCAGGCCTACATAAAATGAAATCCTGTAATAAACACCTTGCACAATCATTTTTATCAGATCAACTCTACAGGCCCACACCGAGGTGAAGGCTGTGCTATTTTACCTTTATTTTACGATCTTTCATCCCTATATCCTTTGTCGGACGTATTTTCACTATCTCTCTGACACAGTTTGTTTCTGTTTACGCTGGCATTTGGCGTTTTATGTTCTGTTGTATTGTGCATATTGATATTTCACACCAACACAGTCCTTCGAGTTGTCACAGGTTGCATAACATTCATTCTGCCAGATCCACTGCCAATCCTGTCTGGCAAAGGCTCTCGTCGCCCATGGCAAAATAAACATCAAAACCTCACCGTGCACGCTAAACCGAAAGAGATTCAGGAGCAACCTCCGCCGCTCAACGCGGACGAGGCCGAAGCCAAAAAAGCAGATTGGGAATACATCAGACGACCCCCGATAAAAAGAAGCTCATCTCTCGAAGGGTTTACCATCCGTCCACAGCCGAGCCACCCAGGGTTTGAAGGACACGGCAAAAAAGCTAAGAAAAGGGGAGCGCATACTGCAAAACCAAATTAATGACGACAAAAATAACTGGGAACATGTGACTGATGAGATAGAGAGCGGACGCAATAGAGGAAAACCTGAATCATTTCAAACCACTGGATAATAATCCACACAGCAGATGGGATGATGTCTAGTGGGACCGGAGAAGTGAAGCTTCATGGTGAAACGCCTGAGCACATTTAAGACATTACCGTTAATATCCTCCTGATATCATCTGTGATCTGCAAGTACCAAAACATCCGAAAGGCTCTAACTTGACAGCAACCCAACAACAGCTGGTCTTCAAAAGTCTCCTTTGATAGCTAAATGATCCAGTCACAACAAGCAACAAAGCCTTTACCAAGACCTCAAGACATGAGCACCACCTCAGTGTCCCCATTCAATCCAGTATCACGAAATTATGTACCTACTGTATAGTCACGTAATTTTGTGAGTCTTTTCCGTGACACGTTTTTCCAACTTTTTTGCGTGAACATGTCACGTATTTCTGTTTACGTTTCACTGTCACGTATTTGTTACTCAACTGTTTTGTCCTATTTTCAAACCATTGACGCATCGGTTTAGGGTTAGATTTGGTGTTTGTGTCAGGATGTCACTTTAAGTATTGGTTTCAACCTTTTTTTTTTCATGATTTATATTTTATATTTTATGATTTTTAAACTATTGTCGCCTGGCAAGCTGTTCTATTAAGGTAAAATAACTGCATAGCGTGTCTTTAAACAAAACATATTAAATTATACAAAGTAGTGCTGTTGGTTAGTAGCCTTATTTTTTTAGGTTTAATTCATGATAAATTAATGCATTTTATAAAATGTCATAAAACTGGGGCCCCTCTGGGACCATCTCGCGGCCCCCAGTTTGAGAACCACTTGAGTAACAAATACGTGACGGTAAAACGTAAACAGAAATATGTGACATGTTCACGCAAAAAGGCGGGAAAAACTTGTCAGTGTCACTCACAAAATTACGTGACTATAGGTACATCATTTCGTAATACTGGGTTGCCCCATTAGCCACGGCAGCAAAAATGTCAACTGATTCCACCCTCCGTTGTGCTTTCTTCAATTTCAGGGATTGTAAGTTGTCTTAAGGAATATCATCTGCATAATACCTCATAATCCTGCGAATCCAGCCAGCGTCTGCGTGATAGCGACATAGGCAGAGCCCGCAGGAGAGGTTTAATCAAAGGTCAAAACAGAATCTTAACACCATTTACCAGCACGACCCAATCCCTCTTCTGGTTTGCTGCCAAATTCTAACTCAGATGGGAAATGTGATTTCCGATGACTTACTCTACAGTGCATGCAAATGAGAAACTAATGTCATTAAAAAAAAATATGCGAAAGCAACTGTTTGATGCCGCTTTAATGGCCGGGGACATTTTCATCTCTGTTTTGACACGGCAAACAAAGGCACATCCGCAACGTGTGGCCATTTATGCAGCCGCGAGGAACATCCAAGCGCACAATTTGCCTTTCCAGGCAAACTACATATTCAGGCTGTCATAGCAATACTGTTGACAGACAGATTGGGTGTTTGTTTAGCACTCTGGCAAATTCAGCCGTACACGTAACGTATATTACAAAATAAACTTTACTTATTGCTTGCGCCAGTCTGTCTACGTGCAACCTCCCTTTATATGCACGACCCCTGAACTTGTTTTATTCTGCTTTAAAATAGCTGCTGCTTAACATACAGATTCTTTTGGTTTTAGCGCTTTCACTTAAAAAGATTGAAAACAACAGGCAATTTTCATTTCAGGCACCTTTTCACCTCCGGTTGCCACCCCTGCATTGGAATGAAGACGGTACGGGCTGAGCACAAACATCTGGAAATCCTGAGCAGATACTGCCACTTTTACAAGATTAAATAGAGCACATTTAATAACATTCTACTGGGGGAAGACTAATGTTTCCTTTCAAGGGCATTAGCATTTTGATAACCAGCCGTAGACTTTTCTTCCACACGCGATAAGGGGAGAACGCGAGGACGCGTAGACAGCGTGAAATAATTGCCACGCAGCATGAGAAAAGTCAGCATTTATAAAGGAGGGGAGAGGCGAAATAAGGAAATAATAAAAAAGGGGGAAAAACATTTTCAGGTAGATGAGTATCGAGGGAGTGCTGATTCTAGAGTTCTGGAGTACTCAAGGTGATTTCACACTTTAAGCAGACGTCTATGAATAAGTGCAGTCGGAAATAATTCTGTAAAAACTGTAAAAGCCATGTCTCAGCACTATATTCCCATTGACCAGACAGTCTGTCTTCACTTAATCGCAGTTTTTCTGACGTATTATACTGTACTTTTAAAATACTGTGAATCAGGTGTGCCCTTTATACACTGAATGCTGGAGCTACATCTCAATTGATCTATTGTAATTTGTGAAGGATAATAACATTATACTTCAATATTTTTAAAAAGGGATAGTTCACCCGAAAATGAAAAATAGGTCACCCACAAGTTGTTACAGACCTGTATAAATTTCTTTGCTCTGGTGAAAATACAAGATGTTTGTAATGAAGCAAAAAACAGGAGCACCATTGACTTGCATAGTAGAAAAAACAAACTGTGGAAGGCAATGAGGCTCAGAAACGGTTTGGTTAAAATCTAAATATCTTCCTTTGTGTTCAGCAGAACAATGACATTTATACAGGCCTATATCAACTTGAGGATGAGAAAATGATTTTCATTTTTGGGTGTACTATCCCTTTAACTCTTTCACCGCCAGCGTTTTTTAAAAAAGTTACCAGCCAGCGCCAGCGTTTTTCATGATTTTCACAAAAGTTTAATGCCTTCCAGAAAATGTTCTTCTTCAAATATATAAACACACAATATACCAAATGAAAGAACAGACCCTCTGCTTTCAAAAAAAAAAAAAAAACGTTTCATCCTACCTTCAGTAGTTCTTTTGTAGGTTTCTGCAAAAACACCACATTTTGAGCAAAAGAGAGATAATTCCATTTTTGTGACAGACTTTTCATAGAGATCCCATTCAGAGCGATCTTTAAAACAGACACGGACATGCAGCAGCTTGCCATAGGGCAATACTTCCGGGTTTAAAAAGTTGCGGCTAATAATAGCGGTATTGCGAAAAAGACGAAAATACTCGTCATTGGCGGGGAAGCGTTTTCTCTTGATTGACGAGATATCTCGTCAATGGCGGGGAAAGAGTTAATGGTGCGTTCACACCAGACACGGAAGAGGCAGAAAGCGCGAGTGATTTACATGTTAAGTCAATGTCGCACAGATCACCCAGCTTACCATTCACGCTTACCGCGTGATCCGTGCGAGTTGAAAAACCTGAACTTTGGCGGATTTTTGCACTGTGTTAACCAATCAGGAGCTTGATCTGTCAGTGACATGATTACAGGAAGCGAGCGGAGGCACAAAAAACAAATCAACAATGGAGGACAATCATCATTGCTACAAAAGACATCTTCATACTTTTACAGGAATTAAAAATATCTTGTTTGGAAAAGAAAGTTAGTGAGGAGTTGGAACCAATTTGAGATATATAAGCCCTCCCATGATGCGAATTTACGTGTGAATGTCTCGAATGACTAGAATTTCACGCGCGAATGAAGTGAGTAAACTCAAAATGTTCAAGCGTCCAACTACGCGCAAATACTGCGATTTTGCCGCCTCTTACGAGTCTGCTGTGAGTCTTTAGCAAACTTTATTTGAAATCTTGGTTAAGCTCATCTTTGAAACCAAAGCTCAGGTCATTCTTGTGATTTTTTTACATTAAACCATACATAATGTAAAGGCCATGTCAAAGATTTTATATGAAGTTTATTTAACTAAGTTCGGGAGGAGTATGGTCATGTGATCCAACCAATCAGCACGAAGAGGTGCCTTTAAATAGCTGTACTTCACCTCTGTCCCATGACAGTTTTTTGAGCATCCCTCCTCCACCCCATCACCTCACACTCAGCTAGTTCATCTATCCCAGTTAAAGAGTACTTTGGGTTTGGGCTAAAATTCCAAACTCTGAGCCATCCCTGCGGACAGAACACCAAATATGCTTTATTATTACCCTATTGCGTAGTAAAGGATTAGTCCATTTTCTTAAAAAAAAATCCAGATAATTTACTCACCACCATGTCATCCAAAATGTTGATGTCTGTCTTTGTTCAGTCGAGAAGAAATTATGTTTTTTGAAGAAAACATTCCAGGATTTTTTCTCATTGTAATGGACTTTAATGGACCCAAATACCTAACACTAAACTCAACACTTAACAGTTTTTTTCAGGGTTTTTTTTCCGAAGTTTCAAAGGACTCTAAATGATCCCAAACGAGAAATAAGAGTCTTATCTAGCGAAACGATTGTCATTTTTGACAAGAAGAGTGGAAAATGTGCGCTTTTGGACCGCAACTTCTTATCTGTCTCCGGTCCTGTGATGTGCCAGCGCGACCTCACGTAATTGCGTAGTGACGTAGAAAGGTCACGTGTTACATATATGAAACGCACATTTGCGGACCATTTTAAACAATAAACTGACAGAAAGACATTAATTTGTATCATTCGACATACAACAATGTCTGAACAGTCCTCTTTCTCCACACTTGTAAACACTGGGGCGTAGTTTCGCATACATCATCGGTGACCTCTTGACGTGATGACGTATTACGTGAGGTCGCGCTGGCGCAGAGATAGACGAGAAGTTGTGGTTTAAAAGTGCATATTTTTTATTTTTCTTGCCAAAAATGACAATCATTTCGCTGAAAAAACTGTTAAGTGTTGAGTTAAAGGCGGAGTCCACGATGTTTGAAAAACGCTTTGGAAAATTAGACGGGCCGACTACCAAAACACACTTATAGCCAATCAAATCAAATCAAATGCCGGGTTGCGTATGTGTGGGGCGGGTCTATCAACAGGAGGTCCAGATTCTATTGGGGTAGGGGCGTGTTTGTTTAGGTGATTTCGAATATCAACATTGGCTTTCAAACTTCATGGACTCCGCCTTTAAGTGTTAGGTGTTGGGGTCCATTAAAGTCCATTAAAATGAGAAAAATCCTGCAATGTTTTCCTCAAAAAACATAATTTCTTCTCGACTGAACAAAGAAAGACATCAACACGTTGGATGAGGTGTGGTATCTGAGTAAATTATCTGGATTTTTTTGAAAGAAAATGGACTAATCCTTTAATGCGAACTTGTGAAATTCAAGTGAAATCAGTGACTGAAATCAAACTCTGATTTTCCTAATCTCATAATTACATTATAAGACTTCAGCCTGGATTTCACAGACAGGGTCACATAGATTTTGACAGCATTCAATGCAACTAGACACAAACTGAACACAATATAAAACCTAAAAATAAGGAATGTCTACACTTTCTACACTCTTTTTAGTCTAATGAGACACTATTTAAAAATACTATGGCAGTATTTACTAAGTTGCATCATTTCAGTTTTGTAAATATGTCATATACAGTAATGTCCAGATCTCTAGTGGATATCTTGTGTTGAAAGACTAGCCTTCAATCTGATATAAAAAACCTCTCAGACTGTGTTACGGTGTAAACGAAAATAAAAGTTAAACAATGACTCATCTGACCTATGAGTAAAGCTTGGTGTACCACACCACCGTAAAGCCTCTGGCATGTTTAAGACACATGAGTGTGTAGCACATCCACAGGGTGTTGGTGAGCGGTCTGACAAAACCATGCTGTGCGAAATCACTTCGAATTATCACTGTTAGCATCACCAGCAGTCCCCATCACCAGAACACCTGAGGACATGCGGCCAACGTTTTGCTGTGAGCGCTTGATGTCCATGCAGAACGACAAGACAAGAGTATAACTCTGTCGAATGCAAAAGCCTACATGGATGGATGCAGCCGAGCAAATCATTTACAAACAAGGCAGATTGCAGACGATGTTGAGCATGTCACTAATGCACATCAACAAGTGATGTAAACGCTGGAAACGCAAGGTCATCCTGGCGGTTTGTTTTTTACGCTTAACCACTACAGAGCTATTGACCTAAAAAGCCATTTCTGATCTTTACATCGTCAAACATGTTTACAAACCCTTACGGTTTACCTGTGAAGAAAGCACTTAGCAATGACCCGCTTTAAACATTTGTTTGGCGACCTATGATTTCATTTAACACTGATTAAAACAAGCAAAGGTGTCACCGCATCTTCATACTCTATCCTGATTCAGCAATAGAAAGACACTGCGTCAATCTGCCCTCCGTGAAAGTAATTTCAATTATGTTAAAAAATGTCAACCCAAATAACCATCCCTGCATAAGATCTACAACTGAGTGCCAGGGGTGCTGTCTAAGAGAAAGATGCAGGTGCTGAACACTAATGATTTTGAATGCTACAATCCACGGCCAATTAAGATCTCCGAATGCGTGTTTATCAACGCAAACAGAGCTGGGATTAAAACGGATTATCTTGAAATCCCTCACCACAAGGGCCAAGACATACCATTACTTTTCAACTGGTTTCAACAGTACTGTACTTTCGGCCAATCAGCATCTCTCTTCCTGACTAATAACTGGCTATTCTGACAGTCCTCTTTATCTACATACCATCTACAAGCCGAGAGATCGATTACATTGGAAACTCTTAATAAACCAGGGCAACCAACACGTCCACTTTTTTCTTAAAAGTGCAGCGGCAGTTCGCCCTCTGGGATTGCACAATAAATCACCGGCTTATCGCCCAGCACTGGGTATCTTGGTTGGTACATCGCATTAATGAGATTCATCACATCTCTGTGCTTTTAAACCATCATCTCGAACTGCTGAAAGCCACTAGATTTTGTGAAGATGTTCTAGGCTGCATGAGGACACAGTGTCATTTTTACCTTTGATGGTTTAATATATAAAGAGCAATCGAAATCAGCTTTAAACTTCGGCTTTAGGTTCCTACGATATGTAAATGCAACTGATTTATCATTTGACAGCAGTCATGGTCAATGTATAACTTATGAAAAACTGAAACACAATTATAGAAATTAAAAGATTAACTTTAGTTTGTTTTGTTGTTTTTTTGCAGGATTTAGCAGTTTTTCATTTCTAGATAACCAAATATTCCTTCATTAGCCATATAGTTTTAACATTGTAAAGCAGCAAATTAACACAAGTCAATCATTTAAATGTGCACCCATACCCAGTTGTACACAAAATGTCACACAAATAATTTGAATGTTTCATGCGTGATCTGCATAAAATTTTACCTAATAGAAACAGAAATTATTTAATAAGAGTCAAATGAGACAAAAACTCATGCTTAAAGGATCTCTTGACAGAAATGCAAAATAATATACAAAACTATATTATCAGGGGTGTATAAAGACCTTTTTATAATAACCTGTTATGTTTTTATTAGAATGAGACGTTTTTATCTACATACACCGAGGGTCCCCTTACGTGGAAGTCGCCATTTTGTGCCGCCATGTTTCTACAGAAGCCCTTAACGGACAAACTTTTTTTGCTAAGTTGTCTCCGACGATGACATGTTTTCCCGGTGGCGGCTACTGTAGCTTCTCTATGCGTTTCAAAACCGAGGGGTGAGCAGTGGACTGAGCCGTTGGCTGCAATTCGCAACCTCATCACTAGATGCCGCTAAAATTTACACACTGCACCTTTAAATTACATTGGAGCAAAATTTATAATTCTACAAACAAACCCACTTAAAGGTGCACTGTGTAGATTTTAGCGCCATCTAGCAGTAAGATTGTGAATTGCAACCAACAGCTCAGTCCACCGTTCACCGAAATGCATAGAGAAACTATGGTAGCCGTAAAAGGAAAACATGTTGTTGTCTAAGACAGTGGTTCTCAAACTGGGGGCCGGGGCCCCCAGGGGGGCTGCGAGATGGTGCCAGGGGGGCCCCAGTTTTATGACATTTCATAAAATACATTAATTGATCATGAATTCTGTGTAATTAAATCAAAAAAAAAAAAAAAATAAGGCTACTTACCAACAGCACTACTTTGTATACTTTAATATGTTTTGTCTTATTAAAATGTTACGTTTTATAACAAATTTGTTATAAAAAAAAAATTGGGGGGCCGCGAAGGAATGCATCATATACAAGGGGGGCCGCATGCTTAAAAAGTTTGAGAACCACTGGTCTAAGACAAAATGCAGTATTGACGAAACACGGTCTGTAGAGCAGTTTGTCTGTTTAGGGCTACTGTAGAAACATGGCGGCACAAAATGGCGACTTCCATGTAACCCGCGTGTATGGAGATAAAAACGGCTCATACTAAAATAATAAAAACAATACAGTTTATTATGTAAGGTCTTTATACACCACTGATAATATAGTTATGTAGATTATATTGCATTTCTGTCAAGGGATCTTCCTAAAAGTTACACACTGCACCTTTAAGATATTGTCTCGCTACATTGAAAGTGTTTTACTTAAGTATGACTGAGATTTTATTTCTGCCTGGTGAAAGGATAAAAAAGGAGAATTGTGATTTGGAATATTTCTAGGTAAAGAGTCAAGTCAAATAAGAGGGTAAAATAATGCTTTAGGAAAGCAATAGAGTTCAATGCTATCTGAGAAAAGCAACATTTCCTTAACAGCAATCATAAGTTCCATTGAGATTTCAATACTGTCTGGACCAAAAGTGGCAAGTGTCCCGACTGGCCAGTGAATGACAAAAAGTATTTGACTGACAGCAGTTAATCACGCCTATAATTTCCAGCGCTCTGTAATGTTCCTCCTTAAGTATGTTCCTCTGATAGCAGAGCTATTTGAATGCCGACTTGTATTACTGAACAAAATAGGCTATATTTGAAGGAAATTGATATAGATATTTGAGCCTGTCTGTTTGGTTTGACACTTTCATCAGACTAAACTATTTTTTCCACCAGATATGATTTTGGTGCTTTAGACTTAAAGCTTAAGCAGCAGGGGTTCTTTGTTATGTCATTGAAAACCATTTTGGTTCCCCAAAAAAAACCTTTCAAAGTTCTTAAAAGAACAATATTTTTTCCTTTTATAATGTAAATAACCTTTATAAACTACAAAGATAACGTCTATTTGGACGTTAACGGTTCTTCATGAAAACTTCATCCAAATATAGTTATTCTGTGTCTTTGTGTAGCACATATTTCAATTGCTGATTTTATTCGCCAATTATATGCCTTTTTACAAAATAAAATGCAAGAAAAGTACTTGAAAAATCCATAAAACAGCAAAAATGCTTACCCTGTCCTTCACAACCTTTTTTCCACCAAAACGTGTATTTTTACAAAGTTTCTCACAGAACCACTTAAAAGTTCATCTATTAGTGCCACATTTATTTGGTGAGGAAAATAACACCATAAATCATCCGAGGCACGGCGAAACCATACAGAGCGTTTTGACATATTGTTGTGCCATGGATCTTGGCACGTTTTCTTCCATTCGTTGGCACCAAGTCATAGCCATAGTGATTCAGCCTCCATTTGTTGTAAAAACCCCATCGGCATTGAGTAGGACCATCTACGGGCTCAGCTGTTGTTTTTTGTGCATAATATTCCTCTGTGGGAAACCGCATTTTTAACCATTGACTTCGGATTGAAAATTGGCCTTTTGCCGTATACCAAGCAGGGTGCACGGCACAGTCCTTTATTGCAGCTGGCCATTAAGCATTATAATTACGAGTCACAATTGTGGGTTCTCGTACTCTTGTGGGTATATAGCTAACAAAACAAAAATAGAGGATTCTTAATTACCTTATTATGCTATTAGTGGTTGTTAAGCACAAAAATGCCCCCTCTGTCACGATAAACTGCTGTTTATTGAGTACAAACACTGGTTTCACGTGATTTAAGGACTGCTTAATTGCCAACACTTATCACTGTACTGTATACTGTATCCTCTCATACATGCTGAGATGACATATGGAAGTTGTCATCGTAGAGTCAAACACATGACCGATATGTGTTACGATTTGAAATAAGACAGCCCTAAGGACATGCTTCGTGAATGACAAATTAAAAAGCTTTCATATCAAGCCTTGGGTGAGCCACTCAGGTGAAGTATTACAAGGGTTCCCTCTTTTGTATAAGGTTAAGACCTTCTCCCAGAATGCTTCAAATAAACCACAGCCTGATTAATTCGCAGGTTATAGTCCCTCTCATAAAACAGAAACCGGGGTCTGTGTGTCCACACAAGAGCAGTGTAAATCACATCCTAAATCATAACTTATTTTACTGTGGTAAAGAGCTGAAGTTAAAATGAGATTTTTATAATCAACACGCATAATATCAATACAACATGTCACCTGCCATTCACATTAATAAAATTAAACAATAAGACAGATTTCAATAAGGTACATCTGGAAAAATCATGCCTATTTTAAACTCTAAGAAATTTAAATTTTTACACATTGTTTGTCATTTTGTGTTGATTTTGTGTTAAAAGAAATAAAAGTAACACAAAATTAGATGTTTCTAATTAAAATGGCATAGATTGTCTTGTTTCAACACAACCAATATTTGAGTGCGTCTGTCCCACAAAATATTCAATTGAAGTAGCCGCAGGCAACAAATTTCCAGCTTTTCACTCTCAATAACCAAGTATACATTTGTTCACATGATGAGATTCATAAAGTTTACTCCCCAAAGCAGTCATATATTGTGACTAAGCCACTTCTCCCACGTCCACACTCTATTCCCACACCATAAGGCATTGACAAAACAGCCATCAGTTCGTTTCCAAGCGAACACCTGACAAACACACTGAAATATCTTACTGTTTGTTGTGTCACAGTTGATTTCTCAAAATTATCTTCATTTAAAAACAACCTCATCTTCACCAACAAGCAACGTCAATCTCACTGTCTAAGAAAGATGCATGCATTGATCTGCCACACAATAACCTGATACACAACTTTCCAACTGCAACTATATAATATAATTAAGATCTACCTCATTTATGGTTCAAGCAAAACAGGCACAACTTATTGTTTGGTTAGACGCAAAAAAGTCGTTTATAAATGGCATCGGATGGCATGAGGTATGGACCATCACTTGAACTCAGATCTCAGAGCATGCCTGTATCCAAACACATGCCATGCAGAAAGCACCTGTCTCCCTCAAGTCCCTCAAAAACATTCCTCAACGCCGTCAAAAACCTCACGCGCGTGCATCAAGATGCAAACACAAGCCAAGCTGTTGAGATGATCACACTAACCTGTGATGTTGCGATACGGCTCGAGCGAGTGTCGAAAGAGAAGGAAAAACGCGTCGGACTGAAGCTTTAACGGCGATTTCGCGTTCAAATTCCTCCTCTCTAACCCCGCAAGCGCTCGTTTCCTCTCTCGTGTCTTACCTGAAGGGCATCTCCCACGACTGCGATTAGCTGCCAAGATTTCATTGTGGTCGGGCAGCGATAAAAGCAAAAGTGCCTCGTGTTTCCTTGGCGGTGGTAAACCGATCGCGCACGGAGAGAGGCGGCACGGGCAACGGAGAGCGCGCGAGTGCTAGTCAGTGGAGCGTATCCACGTGGTGCCATGTAAATGACTGCATCTGTCACTCTCCACGCGCCCGTCCGGATGCCGTGCCACGGTCCTTCTCGAGTTCACACCATTAAGCTTGACTTTTAGTGTCAAACAACTTTACAGAAGCCTACAGCTTTTGTGCGCCCTAATGATCTACCAAGGTATGCATTCGGTCTAAAAAGTTATCTTTTGCCATTGTCGCATTTTGTCTATTGAAAAAAGAATACTTACGTCACTTTATTAAATGAAATAGCCTACAGTGTTTATAAAAATAGTTAGGCTTCTGTTTTGAATGCAATAAAACACATTTATTGTATTACAATATTAAAAATAAAACTACAAAAAGGTTCTATGGAAGGTGATACAAGCCTTACAAAGAATCTTTGTTCTAAGATAAGCGTCATTTCTATTGTGTTATAAAACACACTTTTGGATAGTGTATGAATTAACCTTGCTGTATTACGTACAATCCTGTGATATGAAATGCCATTGCTCAGTAGCAGGCTGCATCTAAAATGTTGTAAACTAAAAGTCGCTTCTGGTAAGTTTTGCACAAGCCTTCTATCAGACCTACCCCATCTCTGGCGTGAGGTCAGGAACTTGAAAGGTATTAGTCGACTGCAAGGTCCTTGGCAACCGTGACACCTGACAACCCAATGACAAGAAAATATCTCCCCTTTTTCTGGCGAGCAGCAGGAGGCTAGTGTAGATCAGTGTGATAGCAGTCACCACTGCAGAAATCCTGGTGACAGTCTACATAAATTGGGTTAGCAGCAGCCCCAACAGAGGCGCATCAGGCTGGGAGACTAAAGAACTTGTCATCACTGACCTCTGTGTAACTACATCCCTGCTGGTTTGAAGTGCCGAGAGACATGATGTTTAATATGTATCCCGTCCTGCACTGACATTCCAATTTCTTAACGCCACGCAATGTTTATTGGGGCGTTTATGCATGCGCTGCAAATGAAAGTTGTTCTTTTTATCATTTCGAATCATTTCTAATTCAGCCGTGTGTCATTTGCATTATTTCCCCTCGTGTACGTGCTAGAATTATGCATTGATAGCCGTGGGATGTTTATTAGCTGTCAGGGATCCTTCAAGCCAAAAATAAAACATGTTTGGGGAGTTTAAGCATTTGAATTTCCTAAAATGGTGCACATTTTTATACCTCCGATAACGGCAGAATATAATCCCTTCATCTGTGAGCGGCACACCGTGGAGCACCTTTCTTTTCTTTTTTTTTTTTTTGGTTGCCCTTTCCTCAAGCTGTGACGCTATTCCCTCATGCATTAAATACACGACACATTACAAAATAGGCCACCTTGTAGGGTCCTGGATGTTAAAACACAACATCCCATTTAGGTGCAAATGAGAGCAAGGGGACAGTAGGAGGACAATATCGGTGAAATGGACACACTAGTCCGATAGAGGCAAAATTTATGGTTATTTATGAGGCTCCAAAACAATATCGGTAATGGATTACCGTTCATTCGGGTTTTCTCAGGCACACCCCCATACGTTTAGACAAATTAAAATTGGCACCGTGCCATTTGATCTCACATATATCCTCCAACCTGTTCATAAATGGGATTATGCATTTATCATGTTTAGCCTATGAACACACAAGTATTGTTAGTCACAGAGTGCAACGATTACTTACTTAATTTTCTTTTTAATACGCTATGCTTTCTTTGTCTTTTATTTTCTGGATGATGTATTGTATATACTGTGATTGACAGATTTGTCTTTCATGCACTCAGTTTTTATAGATGAAATCCAGCACATGTACTGTATGAGCTGGAACGCGTCAAGGACGACTCTTACGATAAGAGTGATAGAATCTAGGCTGTAGGTAGCAGAGGCAGGGCCGGTGTCTATAAATTGTCATTATTGAATGCGCTGCTCTTCATGCCTGCGTGATAAGACCGCATTAAATTAGGGGGGGTGCACATTGGCAGAGAAAACTGAAAGAATGCTTTCGATTTCATTTCATCTGTTTAATTTGCTCCTATTACGCCTAACAGCTTTACCTTTGTGCTCGGGCCTCCGAATCAGTTAAGTAATAATTGTAACGTTGACATGTTGAATGATGACAAGGCAAAGCGGTCAAGGTGATCTGTGGTCACGTACGGTATATCCAGGAATAAGCTAAGAGGATTTCGTTTTCTCTTCGCGGCTTCTGGCAGGGGACCCCGTCTCGACTATTCATTGTGTGCTCGGCTCTTTAAATCTCTGCAAATTATTTATCCGCTATTCTCGTAATTACCTACTCCCGCTTTAAATAAGAGACGCTGCTTGATCGGTAAATTGCCTGATGGTGACAATAACCCATATTTGTCGGGAAAGTTCATGGGCTATGGCTTTCTATTGTAAAAAAAAAGTCAATAGAGAGATTAGCGTGCACTAGAAACTCAATATATATTCAAATATGAACAGCGATGCAATTTTGACTTAGCCTTCAAGACTATTATCTTAGGATAATCTCATCAGATTCTGTTTATTGCTTTCATTTATTACTCAGCCGTCCTCACCGATTCTGTATGCGCCGTTTCATCATCTTATTTACTCGGAACAACTTTAAAACACTTAACAATCGCCTTGCCCAGGAGAGGCCGTCTGGGCTTCGTCGCCCAGAGCGGCGCCCTACCTCAAAGCCTAATTGAGCAAGATGGGTAATGGAAGTGACTTCTTTGCCTGTGAGAGAGAAAATTCCATCTTGCTACTAATCCATGACAAACTCTCAAGTTGAAAACTGTCTGACTCACCGGCGGATCGAGGTCCCGGCAAGAATTAAGATTGCAATCTGTGGCAGATGAATGCTTATCTAATTGAACTGATACTTCATGATTTAAATTAATGAGGCGACAGGCAGCGTGACAGAGGCATGGCGTTGTCGCTTTGTAGCCGCTTGGTTCGCAGCCATGTCATTTTGTTAATACGTAGATTGACGATAGCAAAACACGGGAGCACCGCTGGGATCGAGCTGTAACTGCATCTGGTTCGATCATGCTGTGTTCTTAATGATAGGAACGCGGGAGAGCTTTCCCTCATGTGCTGGCCGGGCCATCAGTAGATGTGCCGGTTGGTGTCCTGTCTTTGTGGGACTAAACAGTCTGTAACAGTGTGAAAAGACAAACAGTCAGGCACATTTAGAGCCACCCGCCATCTTCACCATTCTATACACCGAAATAGGAATATGTGTGTTTTTATTTTATTTTAGAACCGGACCGCAGAGCCTCATTCATCAATGTGGCAAAACACATTGCGGCACAGCTCATACTCTCACAGCCAAATCAATAAAACAATTCCACCCATCTCCTTCACATTCTTGAGTTTCACGGTGATTATCTGAAAAAGCGTTCACATTTTCTTCTATTTGTGTATAAAATGCTTTAGGCATCAGGAATGTTGAACATAATGTTGATGGATGCAATGGTCATTGACCTCTACGCTGCCACGTTGTGGGCGCTAGGGGCTCATTAGAGCTTGCAGAAGAAATCTCCTGCAATTCAGGAGTGGAGGCTTTTAAAGAAAATGGTCTTTTGCGTCTGTTTTCAATGCAAGCCAACAACCGTCTTAAGGTCTAAGCAGGCTGCAGCGAGAGGAGGAAAACTGAGACGGCGTGCCGGCAGTGGGCGGATATGGGCCAGGCTGCAGATCATTTAGAAGTGCTGCAGGCTTCTGGTCCGTCGCAACAGCTCGCCGCTTCGCCGTCTTCCCCACATCACCCGATCTGCCCCGATCAATCCCCGACTCCTTTTCATCCACACAGAGCTCTCATTGTCATCTACAGAGTTTATTTCATTTAATAGAATGGCTTGGGTAGTTTACATCAGAAAGAAATATCAATTGAAGCTGTGCCTGAGATCCCCTTGTTCCACTGTTTGGTCGGCATCTGGGAATCTTTCTTATGACTGTCTTACATTTCTATAACTGGCTTACTGACTGTTTAAAGTATGTGCGTTACCACATGCAGTAACCTGGCTATTAATAAACAGAGCATATATTTAGAATAGAATAGAATAGAATCTTCCGGGTGGAAATTTTTCTTTGGCTCACCAAAACATACAAGACAACAAACATACAGACAACATTTAAAAAAAAAATTTAATTATTAAAAAAATGGGGTATAATAACCCAGCAGTTGGGTTAAAACAACCCAGCATTGGGTCAATTTTAACCCAGCAGTGTGTTCTGTCCAATATTTACCGAACAAGGCTTAAAAATTACCCAGCCATTTTTTGAGTGCTGCTTTTCATAATTTTGCATTGTTGCAAAGCAGTAGTGTTGAAGTCAAGACCACCTAAACCGAGACCAAGTCATGATCAAGACCAAGACATGCCGAGACAAGACCAAGACTTTAAAGGGTCGAGACCAAGTCAAGACCAAGACAGGCCGAGACCAAGTCACTGCATTAAAACACTTATGATAAAATGTGGAATATGCATACTTCTTGTGTGTGTGTGTGTGTGTGTGTGTGTGTGTGTGTGTGTGTGTGTGTGTGTGTGTGTGTGTGTGTGTGTGCGTGCGTGCGTGCGTGTGTGTGTGTGTGTGTGTATGCCATCAGAGAAATTGATAAAATAATCAAGGGCATTGCAGATATGTGGGAATTTGTCTTTGTCTATAAGCAAATAAAAGTGAACAACCACTAAAGAGCTGAAATCAACTTAAACATTTATTCTGAACTGTCTTTCCATGTCTTGCCATCCACTTAACACAATGCAGGTGTTTTTAGTAATAAAATTAGAAAAATTATCATTGGGAGAAACTTAAACAATGCCAACATCAAATGCCAAACCTGAATAAACTGCATAAAATTAATGATAAATAAATTTGTGATGTGCCATTAGTTGTGGTCGTGACCGGTCTTGAAATAAAATTCAGAGTCCTCTTTGTCTGAGACAGAGACGAGACCGAGTAAAAATACGGTCGATTCCAAGACGAGACCAAGACCTTTAAAAATTGGTCTTGAGACCGAGAGAAATAAGTGAACCTGTTTGTGAAAATTCGGTTCATAATCTAAGTTTGAGATTAGGAGCATCAAAGTTTGATTTTACTCATTAATTTCACATATTTTCCAACTTTGATCGCCTGATCTTATGAGAATTCGTACATATTTTACGTATGAATTCATACGTAGTTAATCGTGCAAAAACATACGATTATTATAAAAAAACAATAACGAAACCCCACCCCTAACCCTGCCCCTAACTCCAACGTCACACGGACAAAGGCAAATCATACAAAATATATGAATGTGGTCGTTTAAATTAATATGAATTAGCCACCTCATATGTTCGAATTGCCATTAGATAGCATTGTCTTTGACCTCACTCAGTCAAAATTAAAGCTATTGGAGCAGTTTCCCGGACACAATTTAGATTAATCCAGGACTAAGCCTCCCTTATGAAAATTAATCATGGTTTTATTGTGGTAAAAGTGTAGTAACCTTTTTTGGTGAATTGATATTACCAGCAAAACTATGGTTTTACTATGGTTATTTTAGAAAACCATGGTTGTCAAAACCAAAGTTATTTTGTGGTTACCATTTTACTACAGTAACAATGTTTTTTTTTGTTTTAACTGTAGTAAAACCATGGTTAATTTTCGTAAGGACTTAGTTATATTAGGACATTAAGTAGTTTTTACAAACATACCTTAAAAAAAACAATACTGGTGTGCCTTTTGAGACAAAATAATGGCACAGTTATATGTTAAGATATGCCATTAAAAGATGTTTTCAAATTAAAGCATCTCAAACATACATTTTAGTCTGTGACTAGTATAAGCCCTGTCTGGGAACCCCATAAGGTTATATTTTTACAGAATGTTCTTTACATTATGTTGGATGATTTTATGTAAAAAAAAACAGCAAATCTAACAAAAACTTTAGCTGGGTTTTTACAAACATGGTCATTATAGAAAACATAGTGGTATTGCAATTTTTCCCAAAAGATGTACATTAGCAATATTTAATTTTCAAGAAATTTTTTCTTTCTGAATAGAACAATTGAATAGCATATTAAAACTGTATTAAATCAAAAAAACGTATTTATTACAAAACAAGTTAAATACATGTAAATAAAAGCATTTCATTTTAAATAGAGTAGGATAGAGAAGCCACAATAAAGGATTAGTCCATTTTCTTAAAAAAATCTAGATAATTTACTCACCACCATGTCATCCAAAATGTTGATGTCTATCTTTGTTCAGTCGAGAAGAAATTATATTTTTTTAGGAAAACATTCCAAGATTTTTCTCATTTTAATGGACTTTAATGGACCCCAACATTTATTAGTTTTAATGCAGTTTAAAATTGCAGTTTCAAAAGACTCTAAACGATCCCAAACGAGGCATAAGGGTCTTATCAAGCAAAACGATTGTCATTTTTGGCCAGAAAAATAAAAAATATCCACTTTTAAACCACAACTTCTCCGGCTGTGTCACGTGCCAGCGCGACCTCACGTAATTGTGTAATGATGTCAAAAGGTCACGTGTTACATATATGAAACGCACATTTGCGGACCATTTAAACAATATACTGACACAAAGAAATGAATTAGTATCATTCAACATACAACAATGTCGGAACGGTCCTCTTTCTCCACACTTGAAAACACAGTGGCATAGTTTCGATACGTCATCTGTGACCTCTTGACGTGATGACGTATTACGCGAGGTCGCGCATGGGCATGTCACACGGCTGGAGGAAGACAAGAAGTTGCGGTATAAAAGTGCATATTTTTTATTTTTCTGGCCAAAAATGAAAGTCGTTTCATTATATAAGACCCTTATGCCTCGTTTGGGATTGTTTAAAGTCCTTTGAAACTGCTATTTTAAACTGCATTAAAACTGTTAGGTATTGGGGTCCTTTAAAGTCCATTAAAATGAGAAAAATCCTGGAATGTTTTCCTCAAAAAACATAATTTCTTCTCGACTGAACAAAGAAAGGCAACATCATTTTGAATATTGAGTAAACAGCTGTACTGATTACAATGGGAAACTTAACATTTTATTTTGCAATCTACTTTGTATCAAGTTAGTCGATTATCAAAAAAAAAAAAAAAAACTTTACTATTAGTCTGCAAATGTTTTCCACCAACCTCAGTTCTAGACTGTAGAGCTTTTACCCTTACAAATGAGTAAAAAGACAGGATAAAATCAGGGACATGTGAAACTTTAGGATGTCAAATGTCCTTTTAATACACTGCTCAATAATCTAACACAATCCCATATGCCATTAAAATACAAGCAGGGGGACACAATATTACTTTCTTAAATTATGTATAGTCTGTAATACATACACCGTGATAAACAACCTTCATGAAATATTTAACTCGCTCCCCAGCCATCCTCCCTCATCCTCCACATTCATATGAGTTTTCACTTTAATAGTACAGCGGAGGCCACATAATAACCTTTGTCATCAGAAGCATGCTGCGCTGTACGTTTGCCACAGAACGAAGGGAAAATAGGAAAGGGGAAAACGCGGTGCTAAATGTTTGCTTCAAAATTCATAAAGCGCATTACTGGGTGAGATGGAGCGTGAAAGGTTTCTATCGAGTGAACACACATGCAGGGTACACACCGGCTCTGAGCATATACAGGCCTGGCTGCTGTTTCCTACCCTCATTTAATTGCACGTTTCCATGGTTACTGCCACACTTGGAAAAAAGACGACACACAAAAACAACAACATCAACAACAAGAAAACAAGCAATAAACTAAAAATATTATCATCTGAATGATAAGGCGCTGCATGGCAAAATATAAGCTCAATATTTATTTTGACTCCGTGCTATTTATTTTGCGCCATGCTATAAACGAAATCCTTTGAAAATCTAAGTCAAAAGGCTCATGTCTTTGAAAACTTTGCTTAGTCACCTAGGAGACTAGCTGTATTTTTAGTCACGTAGCCTCTGGTGTTTTGCAAACATATTTCGTCCTTTGTAACGGATTTCTTATTCGGAAAGTGCAGCAGGTTGAGGTAATTTAAGTCTGCGAGAGTCAGGCTCGGACACATTTACATATGAAGCATGTGACCGAGAGCGTGCCCTGAGCATATTCGTTCAGCCGACGCTCAAGAGTTCACACTTAAATGATGCAACCTTCAGTGCAATACAGTACATATCCAATCACTGTGAACTACGCCGAACCCATTTCAGGCCCTCCCGGTTGACGTGAGAGCAAGAGACGTTCATGCACAACAGCACATTTTTTTCTATAGGGAACATATCAAGTGAATATCCACCTGCGAAAATGGAGAATGCCAGTATGAATTCAGAGCAGAAATAGCATGCGTTCACCTTGGCTTCGTGCTGTCGCGCCGCGTATGTCAGTCATGGGATGAGCACAATGCCATCGGTTAGGGCCTAGATATGCTGACTAAAGAAGAAGAGATAAACTTTGATTTTTCACCCAGATTAAATGAATCCCTCACAGCGCACAGCTGAGCTCTTCCGCAAGCCTTCGGATAGTTTACTCGATCAAGTGCGACCCTCATAACATAATGTCAGAGACAATGCCCGCGTCACAAAGCTACCATCTGCCAGTTAGTTTGCAGCAATCTGCAGGAAGAATGACTAATGTGAGAATAGAGGGTTTCAACGCACAAATATAAATGAGAAGAAGTACAAAACAAAAATCTGTCGAATGACATATCACTTTGTTCGGGAAAATGCTTTCACTTCCCTGGCTGTTATTGAGGATAATCATTTCAATCATTATGATTTAATTGCTCACACAAATAAAAATACTGACCTCAATTTCATTTAGCTCAAAACAGCTTGTAAATGCCTGTCATGCAGAAATTGATCAATATGTCATATTTGCGTGAATTTTTTTTTTTGGTTGGGTAGGTAGCCCCCCCCCCCCAAAAAAAAATCTTATGACCTGCTTTCTTCATACAGTGAAAGTGGACCAGGACCTGTCAAGGTCAGATAAGAACAAAAATGGAAGCATTAAAGAAGTCCATATGAATTGTGTGCTACATTCCATGCTTTTGAAGTCATACAACACCTTGAAAAATATGAAGAATGGACTGAAAGAATTGCCTTAGAAATTTCGCTTGATAGATAACCATTTACTTATTTACTGCTGAAAAGAATTTGTTTCATTGGATGCATGCACAATGTGGCCCGTTACTTCCGGTCTGTGTTTATTTATCAGTCTGACTAGTGGCTAAACTGACCTCTGGAACGAATACCTTGTTGAATATAAAAATGTTTTGGTTTTCTAAAATTGAACACTGTAAAACAATTCTGTAGAAATGACAGTATTACTTACTGGCAGCTGTTTGCCAGTAACTTACTGTAGATTTTACATTTATGTTATTAACTACCAAGAGTTTATTTAAAGTTAAATGAACATTAAACATTAACAAGTCTTTGTCTTTAATAAAACTATAAAATAACCTCATGCAAAGCATTCTGGAAAACAAAACAGAAAAAGGTTGATGAGGATTTCTGGTTCCCAGAATGCTTTGCATGAGATTTTATAGTTAAAGTGCACCTATGTCATTGCTAAAAAAACAACATTGTTTCGTGTATTTGGTATAATACAATGTGTTTGCGTTAACACATTATTTTCCACATACTGTACATTTTTGTAGCTCCAGATTTCACTCTCTTCCTGAAACGCACATGCGTTGCATTGTGATTGGCCTGAATACCTCTGACATCAGCCGGAAAAGTGACGCTCCTAACCATGTTTGAAAGATTCGGTCACAATGCAATTCTAACAGGAGTAAACTTACAGGCTGTGAGTCCGAAGCAGGAGGAATTATGATAATGTCGGTCTTGTCTCACAAATCCCAGGAAGTAAACTGTTGTCTACAATCTGTGTGTTTGTTGTAGTCCAAGGAAAGAGATTTACGTTGTAACCGGTAACTCGCATCATCGTTTACTTTGGGTTTGTACCTTTTGCATATCGTTTACATGTACACTGCACACAAAACGTGAATCGCACAATAGGCGCTCTTTAATGTGTAATGTTCATTTAACTTTCAACAAGCTGTTGCCAGTAAGTAACATACATTTTAATCTACAGTAAGTTACTGCCAGACAGCTGCATAACTACAGCTATTTTTTACAATGAACACATTAACGTTGAACACATTGTCATTTTACACAGTCACGTTCCGTGACAGCCAGTGACTTCTTTTTTAGAGAGCGCTCGATGTGAAGTTCGTCACAACATGTATGTAGCCCGTCATGTTTGTGGTTCGTAATTACAAAATATTTGTTCTGCGCGATGAGTGATCGTGTGTGCATCACGTGTCTTGTCAAAATAAGTGCCTGCTGCAGACGCATCTAAAGGGTTTATGATAAAAGAGATGCTTGCGTTTGCCAGATACTCGCATAATCTCATGCGTAATCAGAGTTTAGTGTTAAGGGAGTGTCTTGCGTGTATTTTGTGAACGTGAGCGTATCATAAACGGTTTTGACGCGTGTGCAGCAGGCACTTATTTTGACAAAACACGTGATGCACATGGTTCACATGACACATCTTTTGAAAACACAAGTAACACACATGACACTCCGAACACTTATTTTGAATTTGCGCCCCTCGGATGAGCAGACACGACCCGCCACTGGTCACGTTTGCTCAGTGTAGTAGATGTTACGCTTTAGCTATGATTTGAACTAAAGAAATGTATTTGTTATTTATTTTGATTGTTATCAGAAATAATGTTTCTGTATAGCTCAGTGGTAGAGCATTGTGTCAGCAGCGCTAAAGGTCATAAGTTCAACCCAGGAAACACAAATACTGATAAAAATGTATACCTTGTAATGCACCATGAAGTCGCTTTGGATAAAAGGTTCAGTCGAATGTGTAAATATAGACTAGATATTGATTCTACAAGTTTGGGCCACAATATTCATTTGTTTATATCGTTGCCACTAAAACTCTCTATTCCACAGACAAAAGACTTTCATACAGGTCTGGAACAACATGGGATTAAGTACATTTTCATGTTTCAGTGAACCTCTTTCTTTAATACTTCAGTCAAGGTCAGTACCTAGTGTCTGTAACTCAATAATTTGTAGGCTAAGATATAATCAGAGAGAGACAAGTAGTTGTTAGTGGTCCGGGCACCCTGAAGAATGAGTCAATCCATCCGGTGACAGAACAATTCCACAAGCGAAGATCAGGCTTTCTCTCTTACCAAGATGACAGACAACAGCTCTTGATTGGCCATTGAGTAAGATGAGTCCCAAGGAGCTGAAAGATAAAGCGATATAAGTGCCATACGTATTTTGTATGCAATAGGTTTTCTAGGTTGTTATCAGAAACGCTTGTCATCATACTCTTCTTAAAGATTACAGTAATGGAGGAAAATTGCGGCATAAATAAAGCCTTATTTTGTAGTTTGCTGCGCAATAAAATAAATATTATCTTATTGCAAAATGCTGTTTTACTTCTAATCGATGAAGCAACAAAAGATGCCGCGAGCCTCCATTTCAGTGATATATTTAGAAAGCATCACGTATACTTTTCCTGGATGTAATGAACCGCGCACGTCGCCGAATGTATACCCCAAGTGCATTGCCATTTTAAATTTACTGAAAACGTTTTGACCCTGAAAAAACTGCTTGCATACGTTTGCTCCTCCAGGAACAAAATCAATTGGGTGAGTGACCTCCTTTGTCACAAGGTGCATGTTTATTTGTTTCTTTTTTCCAACAGTCAACATGCTTTTATTCGCCATGATCAAGGTCACTCTCCTCTATTTATTTTGCATTACCAAACCAACACCACAAAATCCCTTTCGCTGTCCGATTCCTTCCACTGATACGCAATGACCCCCGACTGCAGTGAGAGACCAAATTGCCTGGCTGACTTAAACTCGGTAAATACCTAAATTGCAACGGACAGATTGGGCATCAGTCCTCACCGGACACAATTAACCATAGAGGTCCAAACTAGTGGGTCCCAGAAGATCCCCGTGCCCTTCAGAGCGTGGGACTTATCGGGTACGCCTGTGAGACCCTGATAAGACCAAAAAGCACGGTGAAGGAAGGTTCCATTCATCCTCGCAGTCTCAAGTCTTTATCACGTTCTGTCCCTATCCTCTGTCAATATTATCCAAACGTGCCACTGCTTGACCATACCAAACAAATTACTGGCATCACGGCAAACAGCAGTCGATGTGAGTCAAAGGGGTGGAGTGTTTGGATGGCACGAGCGTCCGCTGGATCTTTGTCGCCAGAGAAAATCTTACGGGGGGAATACTGATGAGAGTGTGATTGAGCTAGAAGTGGACAAGTGATGTCACTGATGAGGCTATTGCACACAGCTGGAAATGACAGCAGGAACACCAGCTCAGTCTGGCTCGAACCGTCTCCCGCTGCTCACCTCTCACACCGCACAAAACCATCTGAGCTCAAGCCGGCAAAATCTCCGGAGGTTGCGCGCCGGGTCTTTTGTCACATTGTTTTCATGTAGCTCAGCTGGCAGTGCATTAGTAGTGCATAAAGTCATGGGTTCGATTCCTAGAGTGATTCCTAGCGGCGTCTGCCACATGCATAAATGTAAATGTAGCTGACATTTGCTAATGACTGAGAACACAATCGTGAAAGAAACAGCTTTCTAAACACAAAAAGCGAGAACATCACGATATGTTACAGATTATACCTAACACCGTAACACTGCATAATTTTACCAGCTTATCTACATTCCAAAGAAAACAAACTCTCGGTATCAATCAAACATGCCTTGTTCCTGTTTCTAAATGTGATATTCAAACAAAATAAATGTGAAAACGAATCGTGACATTTGAACCATATAAAAAAGCCAATCAAAACCTGAATATTAGATTTGTTTTTGTCCACCAGAAAAGAGCCTCGGTTCAGTTTTTCAAGGCATGAAATTAATAGCATTCAAAGCAGCAGGCAAAGGGGAAATGTGTTTTTCCTATGATCCTCTGTTTCCATTCCACCCCCAGGCTCCCCTTTACACATCTATATTTCACAATGAAAGCTAACAATGCTGCCGTCTTAATGACCCTGGCGAGGCCACATTATTCCAGCATTTGTTTGTGCATTCCCACCCCCAAATATGCAATTACTTCGCTGCTTGTAAACAAAGTAATCTCACTAGATTTCATATCAAACCCTACTTTACAAAACTACCTATTGTCCCCTCGTGATAATGTCAATGTGTCTCCCATCGGAAAAAGAGAGGGAACTAATCAATTTTTAATATCTATAAATCTTCACTATACAGCAGACTGGGGCTAGCTGTCACACATATTACTCAGAGGAATATTTCTCAAAGTTATTTTGTTATAAAGGTACATTAATTAAAGTTTTGGCTAAAAAAAATCCCCTAAACATTAACAACAAACATTAACAAACAGTTTGGAAACGCATAGGTGGAACGGTTGTCACACTATATGGGGTAGGTTGTCACGAGGGACCCTGCTATTAAACAGCCGTTTATAGGATTTTCAGCAATATCATCTGTAAAACAACTTATTGATAAGCAAAAGGTAAAAATGTAAAAAAAAATCCTTTCAATATATAGCTGAGCCTGAGTGCCATATGTTAAAAGATTAGTCCATTTTCCTAAAAAAATCCAGATATTTCACTCCCCACCATGTCATTCAAAATGTTGATGTCTTTCTTTGTTAAGTCGAGAATGTTTTTTTTTTTTTTTTGAGAAAAACATTCCAGGATTTTTCTCATTTTAATGGACCGCAACACTTTACAGTTTTAATGCAAAATTGCAGTTTCAACAGAGTTTCAAAGGACTCTAAACGATCCCAAACGAGGCATAAGGGTCTTATCTAGCGAAACGATTGTCATTTTTGACAAGAAAAATGAAAAAATATGCACTTTTAAACCACAACTTCTCGTCTATCTCTGGTCCTGTGACGCGCCAGCGTGACCTCATGTAATAAGTCATCACGTCAAGAGGTCACGGATGACGTATGTGAAACTACGCCCCAGTATTTACAAGTGTGGAGAAAGAGGACCGTTTCGACGTTGTTGTATGTGGAATGATACTAATTAATATCTTTGTGTCAGTTTATTGTTTAAAATGGTCCGCAAATGTGCGTTTCGTATATGTAACACGTGACCTTTCCACGGCATTACGCAATTACGTGAGGTCGCGCTGGCGCGTCAGGACCGGAGATAAACAAGAAGTTGTGGTTTAAAAGTGCACATTTTTCTTGTCAAAAATGACAATCGCTTCGCTAGACAAGACCCCTATGCCTCGTTTGGGATCGTTTAGAGTCCTTTGAAACTGCATTAAAACTGTTATGTGTTGTTGTCCATTAAAGTCAATTAAATGAGAAAAATCCTGGAATGTTTTCCTGAAAAAACATAATTTCTTCTCCACAAAACAAAGAAAGACATCAACATTTTGGATGACATGGTGGTGAGTAAATTATCTGGTTTCTTTTTTTAAGAAAATTGACTAATCCTTTAATTTATGCTATTGTGGTTGTACTGTGTTTACTTATTCATATTTAAATAGATAACAAAAGTATTCAAATTTAATATAATTCTGTTGTGTAAACTATATTTGTAAAACAAACTTACAAAACCATTGTGACAAAAAAACACACTATATTGAAATACAGCCTCCAACTTCCCAATGTGTTCACAACTAACCCCCAAACAGAGGTGAGGCTCTCTTCTCTATTAGTTATTGATTATAGAGATCCAATGCAGAAGGTGAAGAATATCTGTGTGGTAAACCTAAAGTATTCCCTTTCATCCGAGCCACTGGAGTCTTGTGCAGGCGGCAGTGAGTTAGGAGATGGAGCTCCAGGCAAGGATGTGTTTTTGCTGTGTCCAACATTGGATATTTCTTGGGCTCTGAGCTTGGTGTTTCCTGTGCTCTTAATAAAAGTAAAGCCTGTTTCAGACAAAGGCAGAGATACAGCAAATAAATGATATATACATTATGATAATATTAAAGGAAACTTACTGTTTCCACTGGATGGCAGTATCTGTTCAATGAAAGGCATGGTTCACTTTTGACTTAATACTGTATGTAACTTCATTATTTTTATGCAGAGATGGGGAAAGGTAACATGCAACCGACCACTTACACCACTGAGTTACTCGAGTTATAGAGTACTCTGCAGAACTACCTGTAATAATATCATACACTAAGCAGTTGACCTGTCGGATGGTTGCACACGTCTCCCGCATCCAAATTCCACTTTTTGCAACCGACTCGAGCATTTCCCGAAGTATGCCTAAATTGGCATCTTATTTCCGAAAAGAGATGCTCGCAGAAAGGTTTCTTTCATACGGTCCTTCAATGACCGCTCGAAAAAGCTTCAGAATTCTGTTAACCACCCATTATGTAGATTGCAAAGATTGTCTATCTGCATAACACAGGCAGGTTTGCATTTCAAATGCAAATGGATCGCAGCATCCTAGGTTCTGTGTAATTCCCCGTTCTAATTTATTCTAAATTCAAGTTCAAGTACACATTGCTATGCAGAACATGTAGCCGTCAACGCTAAATGTTTTCACTTGAAACGACCGATCGATAACGTACAATACAATCACAAGCAGATTTGTCAATACCCAGGCATAATTTATCATCGCGCCATCAAGTCCATTACTGAAGCGTGTTGCTTTTTTCAGCGATTCAAAAATAAACAGCGCTGATCACGTTTCCTCCCACAGACACATCAGAATAGCTTTGAGCCGATTACCTTTGCAAGATGATAAATCAAACCATCTGCTTATTGAAGTGCCTTGCTGAACTTTTGACTTGCTTGCCTAAAAGTCCATCTGTGAGGCATTAAACACACTGCAGTCCCACCGGTGCCATGCTTTTGGAATCCACACAATTCATTCTACCTGGGTTACATATATTGTACGAGTGTCAAACGGGGTGTCCCGTTACGGTACGTGACGGATGAAATATTGTGGTGCGAGTCATGCGAGCCCAGCGAGACGATAAAGAAAGATCAGACAGAGAAAACAAGGAGGAGGTATAGTGCCACACAGTTAGGATTTATGAGGTCATCCTCGTTCCCCTGACTCTGGCCTTGCAGCTATTTTGAACCGGCTTGACCTACATCTTTTCGGCGGTCGGCAGCAGACCTTTGCCTGACATTAGGCCATCTCGGGGCCAAGCAAATTCTTTTGTAAATATCTGTTGACAACACCAAAAACATTCTGTTCTTCTCATCATAGCTCATGTCCTAACTGAGCCTTATGGGTATTCAGAGCAGTATATTAAAAGCTCATCTTGTCTTCCACAACATTGGTTATAAAGTAGAACATACACACACACACACACACACACACACACACACACACACACACACACACACATACATGCACAGTTACTTTTTATTAGACCCTCTATGAATCACTACACCTTGCTTGAATTAAGCCCAACTGTGTAATCGTGGGTCTCCAACGAATCAAGCTATTCATCCAAAAGGGATGGAGCCTTAACCTTACATTTAAAAGTGAGATTACCCAGTCCACTCCGAACGAAAATATTTCCACTTTAAAAACATAGCCAGAGGATTCTGAGGTTTCAAAAGCAGTCAATGAGATGGCAATGAGGCATTTTAGTCGGTGAATGGACAACCAGCATGTGAATTCAGGGACGGTTTTTTTGACTCAGTAGTTGTGTTTAGAGAATAAATCTCTAAAGAGGCTTGCATTATTCTGCTTGACTCCTGCCCAGTGTGCACTCCAAACAGCAGACTACAATGACTGCCAAAAAGAGAAATACACAACAGTTTATAGGGAATGAGAGTGGGTTTCAGGAGCCAAGCACTAAATAACATGGCACAACAGAGCAAGTCAGGTTCGAACAAAACACTGAAACTGTGTTTAGGCAGCGCTAACCCGGTGCAGAAAAATTGCGTTTTGCTTGCCAGGAAAGTTTGGATTTTTACACAGTATGTGCATATTTCTAATTTTCTGCAGATTTAGAGTTAAACAAGGGTGAAAATCTTTTTCCAAAACCAGGGAAGATGACAGAAATATTTGACTAATCCACAAGACAGGCGATTTAGTGAAACATATGCACTCATGTACATTCTTAAAAAAATGGTGCTAAATAGCACTAAAAGCTCGTAATCATAAGGGAACCATTTTTAGTGCAGCACCTATCAGGCACCCATGAAGAACCATACGGGCTGATATAGCACCACTATAGCACTACATATGGTTCTACGTAGCACAATATGGTTCTGCAGGTGCGAGACAGGTATTACATACACTATAAAAACAAATGGTGCTAAATGGCACTAAAAGTGGTTCTTTTAAGGGCCATATAGCCAGGGTTGGGGAGTAACGAATTACATGTAACAGGACTACGTAATCAGGATACAAAAGAAACCTTTAGTAACTGTAATCTGTTACAGTTACGTAAAAAACATAATCAGATTACAGTTATATTCTGTAAAAAAATAGGAATACTTTCAGGATTACAAAGGTTTACACTGATTTTCAAGCACTGCTTGACTCTGCATTAATGTTACCAGATTTCTCAAATAAGTTTTTGAATAAGTTTAATAGTTAAAATATCAATGAAATCGTATTTGTTATCACATACAAATAAAAAACAAGGACAAAACCTTTTTGAATGTTTTCGTCTTTTATTGTTGTTGGGTTACTAATTCAAATCATTTCTGTAAATAACTTTTTTTCTTTTTACAATGCACTGATATGACATTAAGTTATTAAGTGTCATTAAAGTTACGTCTAAGTTACTACTTCAGATGATTTCATAGCATTGTAAATGTGGAACAGAAGGAATAATGCATAATGTCAACACATTTACACAAAACCAAAATGCTCAGTACCACGTTGTGATCCGTTCACTTCATTGGTTTATTACTTTAATTTAACATGAGTAGTCTACTCATAATGTCCCTTTTCAATCTCTTCTTGAAGACATGTTGTTAGCTGTAGGGGAACTACAACTGCCAACGTCCCAGGCCAAATTACGGCTTCAGCCAGCATTTTAAAATAAACATATATATATATATAAATCAGATTACATTACTTTTATATTTTGGTGCTTGTATTAAGTTACTGAATGCTTTTTTATAAAGTAATATGTAACTGTAACGGAATACATTAAAAAAAGTAAGCCTCCCAAGTCTGCATATAGCACCGATGAAGTACCCATATGTGGTGCTATAGTGCCGTATGGTTCTTCATAGGTGCTTCTTACAGTAGGTGCTAAATAGCACTAAAAATGCTTCCTCTGTGATTACAAAAACCACTTTCAGTGCTATTTAGCACCGTTTGTTTTTAGAGTGTAGGTGCTAAATGGCATTAAAAATGGTTCCCCTATGATTACGAGCTAGAGAACCACTTTTGGTGCTATTTTGCACCATTTGTTTTAAGAGTGTAGGGTTACGTCAAACAAAATTACATAGAGTAATAAGAGAGAATACTTTTTTAAATAAAAAATAATAAAGACAAACAAATTAAATGACATTAACATTTGTACCATTTATTCCAAAACAGTAGCCAAATCCTTAATTATTTCAGATCAAAGGGGGACAAATAAGAGGACTGGTCAGGTTTGGAAATTTTTTTTAATGTCATAGAGCAGGGTTAGCAAACAAATTTGCATTTAAAAGATGTCTAATAGCTGTCCAAACACAGCCCAGATGCTATACAAGGAAAAAATTTGGGCAGTCAGTGAAAATTTAACAGATGTCTAACCAGCTTAAAAATAAATGAAATGCAATAAATAAATAAAACCAAACACCTTGTAATTACTGTTGATTTTGCTTACATGATGGAGCAGCGTACAGTTCATTTGGCAAAAACAACATGTAACTGAATTCAAGGTTATTTTGGACTATATCAGGTCTAGTTAACTTAGACAGAGAAATGACGGCTATTGCTTGCTGGGTATGGTGCCTGTGAACCCCGGGGTTCATTTAGTTTTGCCTGGGGGTCTGTAGAAAACCTCTGAAACAAAAATCTCCCTGCAAGCCTCAGGCAAGCGATATGAATTATGAATTTTGCAAGAGTTTTAATCTTTAATAAAAACAATCAAACAAATATTGCTATAACAAAATACAATATTTAAAATCCATTAAATATAGACGGTTTCAGCAGTAACAACATAAACAAACGGTTTTCCTGAAACACGCATAATTTCTGGTAAACTCCGCAAAGAGTCAAGAACAGCAAAGTCATTTTAGAGTGGTTTATTTCTGATAACAAGCTAAATAAATAACAAGTAGATTGCCTTAGTTCAAATCAAAGCTAAAGCGTATAAAAAAAATACACTTAGCTTACGTACTGTGTAAAATGTGTATTATATAATGTATACAATATTAACTACAGGCTGCCAAACCTCCCTTCAAATAGCGGTAATCCATGATCGTCATCTTCCCTCGTCTTTAGAATACTAAAACATTTGTTATTTTCGACGAGGTATTTGTTCAAGAGTTCAGTTTAGCAACTAGTCAGACCATTAAACAAACGGAGACCGGACGTTACAGTTTTTCTCCATTGGTTTGGCTCATTTCTTGAAACAGAAATTACATTCTCAAAACTCTAAGATAATTTGGCAAAACAGTCTTACAGTTCAGCTCAACACTATAGCTGACTTGCAAAAGCTCATATATTTCCCAAAACTGTTCACTCATGCTTCAAAACTAAATTCCTTTACCATATAAAGCGTCAGTGCCACAAAAATGGCAAATATCCTTCTCAACTGCTTTAGCTCATTTCTTGAAACAGACAGACGTTCTCAACACTCTTGGTGCTTTTGTCAAAATAAAGTGGATGGTTCAGCACAACACCATGGTTCACCTGCAAAAGCTCATACCTCTCACAAAACAGTTCACTCATGTGTCAAAACTAAATATCCTTCTCATTTTAACAGTCAGTGCCCCCAAAATGCATCGTCCCTTTGACATTGTGTAAGCACTGCAAGTCGAAATGTTTAGATGTTTTGTCACTATGGCAGGGGACCATTGAAATATCTCTTATGTCCACCTTTCAGTCTTAGCCCTTTATTGACAATGGTAACTGTACTGTTTTTTGTCTAGCTAACAGAATACAATTGTGTATAAAACTGAAAAAAAAAGGATTTTAGGGTAAGAGTAGCCTCCAAGGTTTGACACCACACATTGCACTCACACTGCCAAGGAAATGGTAACCACTTTTATTCACAAACAAAGTAACTTCCATAGACCAGACCATAAAGAAAATATATAAAGCATAATATACTCTAATATAAACACAAAAAACAATGAAAATTATATGAAGCCTACAGTGCCTACAGCGGGCGTTTCAGAACTAACATTTTTTCACTGGTCGCTGTCCTCACCCTCCCTCTCCTGGCCACCATCCTCACCCTCCTGACCATCCACACGCTGCTGTCTGTCTGGCCACAGATTCTCATCCACATCACAGTGTATATTCTCCCTTGTGATGCAATGAGGGAACAAAACGGCGTGCATGTAGCAACCATCCCCTACCCTAATCTCCTGTAATATCCTAACATGCAGCGTTCATCATGGAGCAGGGACCTTTGATTTTGAGCCCTATGCTCATATATCTCCACCTCCTAGAGGAGAAAAACTCAGGATTGAGAAAAGGAGAGTAAGGTGGTAGGAACACCATGACCATCCTTGAATGAGTAGTGAACCAGTCCCTGATTAGCAGGCCACGGTAGAAATTCACATTGTCCCATACAATGACATATTGTGGTAGGTGAGGCCCGACGAGACCTTTCTCATTTTGAGGGATCAAATCAAAATAAAGGCGGTCCAAGAAGATGAGGAGCATCTGTGTATAGTATGGGCCAAGACTGGGGATGTGAGTGGCCACACCATTCTCAGATATGGCATCAAACATAGTAATATTGCCCCCTCACTGGCCTCAGACATCCACCGTGGCCCGGTGGGCAATAATTTTATGGCCACGTCTTCGGCCCTTGGCCAGGTTGAAGCCAGCTTCATCCACAAACATGAGGATGTGAGGGGCCTCGTTTCCTTCCAATGCCATTATTCTCTACAAAAGCGTAAACTCCTACTTTGTTAGTCAAGTTTTAGTTTTACCTGACTGTCAATTGCTGTAATAAATGTATCAAATGTTCAAAGCATTCATATATGTTATTCATGGTATTATGTTCTTGACTAATTTTGCCAATTGAACAGACTATTGTGCATGTGATGACTTATACAATGAAATGACGCTGGCACATTTTGGAGTGAACAGCCATTAGACCGAGAATCAACCAATCAGTTTAGATCCACAAGATCTATTCCCTTGGAAATTGTGCTAAATGTAGGCTACCTGTACTTAATCAGTTGCAAAGATGTACTGAGCTATTGAGACATGTACTTAGATATTTGCAATTTGATGAAATGAATGAGAAATTCAATTCTGTTGTGAACACTTGCCAAGTGGTTTGGAGGTTTGTCCATGTTGTTTTGAGAATGTAATTTCTGTTTCAAGAAATGAGCCAAACCAATGGAGAAAAACTGTAAGTTCCACCCAGACGCGTAACCGCGACAACACAAATGGGTGAAATCGTCTACACTGTAAAAAAAATCCGTAGAAATTGCAGCTGAGTTGCCGGTAATTTACCGTAGATTTAAATTTATGTTATTTACCGGCAACATTTTGTTCAAAGTTAAATGAACATTAAACAGTTACAAGTCTTTGTCTTTACAGAGTAAAACTAAAAAACAGCATCAAGCAAAACATTCTGGGAAACAAAATCTGAAGCAAAAAACAGAAAAAGGTTGATGATGATTTCTGGTTCCCAGAATGCTTTGCATGAGGCTGTTATTGTATAGTTTTATTCTGTAAAGATAAAGACTTGTTAATATTTAAAATTTATTTAACTTTGAACAAACTCTTGCCAGTAAATAACATAAATGTAAATCTACGGTAAATTACCGGCAACCCAGCTGCAATAACATTGAAATTTTTACGGACTTTTTTTACAGTGTATATACAAAGCTTTTGCAGAGAACACATCATTACATTTATAGACGGTTTCAGCACACTGTAAAAAACACATTGTGAAATTCACAGTAATTAACTGGCAGCAATTGACAAGTAACTTACTTTAGAAAAAGCACAGTAAGTTACTTGTCAATTGCTGCCAGTTAACTACTGTGTTTTTTTTCTATAGTAAGTTACTTGTCAATTGCTGCCAGTTAACTACTGTGATTTTTCTGTACAGTAAGTTACCTGTCAATGGCTGCCAGTTAACTACTGTGATTTTTCCATACTGTAAATTACTTGTCAATGGCTGCCAGTTAACTACTGTGATTTTTCCATACTGTAAGTTACTTGTCAATGGCTGCCAGTTAACTACTGTGATTTTTCCGTACAGTAAGTTACTTGTCAATGGCTGCAAGTTAACTACTGTGATTTTTCTGTACAGTAAGTTACCTGTCAATGGCTGCCAGTTAACTACTGTGGTTTCTTTTCTACAGTAAGTTAGGCCCTACTATTGTCAATGGCTGCCAGGTAACTACTGTGATTTTTTCCACAGTAATTTGCTGGCAGTCATTGACAAGTAACTAACCAGAGATTATATATTTTTAATATATAGTTCATTGTGGTTTTCCCTACAGCATTTGATTGGTAAGTTATTTTCTGTAAACATTCATCAATGTTAAAAATAAAGTTGTAATGGTCAGCCTTAAAGGTTGAGTTACAATTATTTAAAAACTCAAGATTGCTAAAAGAAGGAAATACAAAAAACAAATATAAAACAATATAAAAGTCCAAGCGTGTTAAAAGTCCAAATGTGCAAAGTTTCCACCGTGTATATAAAATCCAAGACAGTGATATCCAAAGTCCATAAAACGTAACTGGACAGGTAAGCCCAAATACACAAACTCCACACACCAGCAACCGCTTGTTTTAGCGTCAGCTAACCATGTGCTCCTGCTCGTTCCTTTTATACAAAGTTCCATGTCATGTGACCCCTCACATGACAGGCAGACGAGGCAAAATAAAAGACATACACACATAAAATAGCAAAAGGATAAAATGGCTAAGAAAACATGTAAAACTAATTTAAACTCAAATATACATAAGTCACAACATAATGATTGGTAAAACATGTATCTTGTGTGATCACGTCACAACGTTAATTATCTAATTTAAATATGCTAAATTACAAAACAATACAATAAGTTTTCTGATTTGAGGGAAAATGCTACTGTTTCACATATATGTAATAAATTAAAAAAATTTTTTACAGTCAAATACATTCAATAAATGCATGCTAACATTTGTAAAATAACATTTTAATTTGGATGAAAAAGTATGAATTCCCAAGAAATGCATATTAAAACATCTTAACTTTTGTTACAATCTAAAAATAAATATAATTCAGTTTTGTAGATATACAGGACAATCTGTAAATAAAACAAAATAATTAATTATCAATCAAAAGTACACTGCAAGTAAACTGTAAGTTTCCTCCAATTCTTATTAAACAAAATATTACTGTGAAGTATAATATCTGAAATGCAAAACAAATTTATGTCTACAATATTTTCACTCCAAAATAAATAGCTCTTCTAGTGCACAACACAACCATTGATTCTAAAAATTATTCTAAATTCAGAATCCTAATTTTACAGTGTATAAGTAACATTAAAACATGCCCAAAGAGGTCAGTGAAACCATACCACAACAGACAATGTTAAGAGATTAAAAAGCTATTTTCATTTAAATTGCTAGTAATCTAATGGATCCTACAGTATGAATAAACATATTTACAAGATTACTAAAAGTTAGAATTTATGTTTTAATTCTATTCAACACATTATTGTTTAATTTACATTAAACGTGCCTGTATTGACAATTAAGTACGAAATAATATCAGCTTTGAGTGGACTAGTTATCAGATGTTTAAGTGAATCGCCAAATCGTGACTCCAAACAATGGACCTTTTCCTATAGATTATGTATCATATATGTGAACAAAGTTATTTATTACGTTATTTATACACACTTCACTTTGATGAAACTTTGCAATTTGATTTTCTGTGTGCAGGTTTAGCCACTGGTAAAACTCTAATGGGCATGACTGCTCTCCATTCAGAGGGCTTATGTGTTTTCATGTCTCACCATGTGGCCAGTAAGATGATTTCAGTGTAATACTGTTTAAAGTATCTATTAGCCTACCATGTGTATTTTCTCTAAAATTAAATATTTCAGATTGTTTTTCATAAATTAAGGACATAAACACTTATGTTAGGTTCGTACAAGAAAAATATTTTCTTACGTAATATCGGCAACAACACTCTTAGGTGGCTAAACAGATCCTATCTAAGCCATCATCTGTGTCCATATTCCAGTTTATTGTTAAAACAAGCTTTTGGCAGGCAGATAAAAAACAGCTACAATCAACACTATTAAAACCGTACTTGTGTGTGGCACTTAAATAGACATACTGGGTGCATCCCAATTCAGGGGCTGTGGCCTTCCAAGGCCGTATCTGAAGGCAAATGACATCACCGGGCCGTGACGAAGGCTATCACAATTCGAAGGCTCCTTTATTTAAAAGCCTCTTACTGTGGCCTTTTCCCCCCTGAAACCGAGTTAGGGCTGTAACGATATATAGCTTGTCCCATTAAAAAGACCTGCCTGATTATGCATCGCGATTCAGTGTTTCATGCGCAGCTTGTGTGTGGACTATGGCGTTTTGGTCAGTAAGAAGTCCTTATCAATCTAGGACTTTTATATAACTCTTTTATAACGTGCATTTTAAAAAGCAACGCTCGTTAAACAAAATCATTCAAAATATTCTTTATTATCATGAAAATACCTGAAACTATTTGAGGAACAGCAATATAAATATTCCTGTAGACATTTCCTGGAATCGCGTTTGCAATGCTAGGCTACTTCTTCTGTGGCACAAAGGGAGTTTCTGCACGAGAGCGCCCCCTGGCTTTGGATGTGGCGGCATTTCACCATAATTAATGCAAATTCATTAATTGAGAAAAGGCGCATTTGCACGATAAATCGTTACAGCCCTACCGAGGGTCCATAGATGTATCCTTCACAGCCTTGGCTATACCAAAATTCAATATGAAGTCTGGGTATTTTGAAATAAACATTCAAAACTGTAGTTAAATAAAAGTGTATATTTTGCTAATTAAAGGTCCTTGTGTATGTTTTACTATTATAAATGATGTTTTAGTGATGTAAATTAATATTATTGCTGCAATGTTGTGTGTTGCGTTTTGCTTTTGTATATTTCTAAGGTTGGTGAATTTTACATACTGTTGGATAGTTTAATCTGCATCAATGTGTTATATTTTCTAAAGTAAAATAAAAAAATCTGCCACCATATTTATTTTTAAAAGTCTGATAGGTCTCAGCTTTTGTGTCCCAGTGACAAGCGTAGTGGGCGGGAAAAGCAAATGATGCCCCCGTAGGCTAGACCGTCTCATTTCAGTTCACTTTGTGGCGTTTAGAGGCTGCTGCCTTCAAATATTGAGCCTTGCCTTCAAAGTCCGCGGCCTTAAAAGGATCCAGACCCTGAATTGGGATGCATCCTCAGTGTGTTGAAACTAAACCAGTGCTCACACAGCAGTCATTGGCCAGTTTACTGAATTACAGTCATATTATCCAATTATACTCAAAGCAACATGACGAGTCAGCCAATACAATTTGGTAACACTTTATTTCGATAGTCCACTTTAGACATTTTACTAATTATAAGTAACTTTGCAACTACTTATCCAACCAATCTTTACAGTATTAGTAGACTGTCTGCTTAATATCTATTCACACTTTATTGTGATGATCCCTCAACAGACATTCAACTGACTATAAGTATCTTTGCAGGTGCATGTCAACTTATTCCACTAACCCTAACCTCTTCCCTAACCCTAACAGTCTACTAATACTCTAAGGACAGTTAGACAGTTAGTTGAGATATAGTTGCAAATTAGTGAAAGTTGGTTGACATACTTGAAAAGTTATTTATAGTTGTATAAGTATTAAGTGTAACCTACAATTTATTTCAGTGTGGTAGCATATTAAATGGAATGTTGTGTGTACCATATTGTAGACAAAACAATAATCATAGCGAACTTTCTCCTTTAAAGAAATAGAAAATAAATCTAATTTGTCATTACTAGCATAATACTTAAAATAATACAAAATCAAATATACTTTAAAATGTTTTCCCAACAAAGATTATTGAAGAAATTATTTTCTTCAATTCATTTTGTGTATCCTGAATAAGATTAGACATCAGCATGTTGCTAACAAAAAATTGTTGTTGACTGGACTTAAATACATTTATGAGATTGCAGAATGTAAAATGTGCTGTAACACATCATGAAGTTTGATTTCTCAGAGTTTTTCAAAATAAAAGTCAATCGGGTTTAAATGTCAGGAGTTCCTGTCGGGATGAAAGTAACACTTGTTACTCTTCTCCCACTGCCAATACTGTTGCATTATGTTGAAAATTTATATTTTTTTATTTGATTTAATTTTATTGTGTTCAAACTGTTAAAAATGTTTGTTTTTTTCAACAATTCAAGTTTGTACTGCAGGTTGCTTTAGAAACATTTGATGAAACCAAAATTTAACCGAAAATACATATAAACAAGATCATAGTCATGTTTATTTACTAAAACAAGTGTAACACAAAAATCTATCTTGTTCTGTTCTGTTACTTTTGAGCCACCTGTGTGTTACTTTCGTCCCTGCTGACAGAGTCTAAGGCCATTTTGTTTCCAAAATTTCACCTGGAATTCATAGTCCACACTTGAGTTACTGATCACAGCAACAATATATCTGTCTAAAACATTATCTTTTAAAATTAAGTTTTTCTGGAAAATGGTACTTTCGCCCCTGCTCACCCCTACTGTGAGTCTCTACAGTAGAATGTTGGTTACTGTGAGTCTCTACAGTAGAATGTTGGTTACTGTGAGTCTCTACAGTACATTGCTGGTTACTGTGAATCTTTGCAGGATATTTTATTCACTGTGACTTTCTACGGCACATACCTTTTTACTGTGATTTTTACAGTTTTAAAACACTACTGTGATTTCACACTGAATGCACTGTAATCCACTGTGAACTTTATTACAGTTATTTGCTGTGCATGAACACAGTTAATTACTGTAGATTTCACAAGCATTTTTTACAGTGCAGTAACAACATAAACAAACGACATTACACTGTAGTGTGTTGTGGGCCATATTCCATTAAAATTAATAATATTTCCAATAAAACCAATAGAATTTCTGTGATGATGTCTATTGTTTTTTAAGCAGGGCGTCTATACTTGGATTCATTACCAGACCTTAACAGTCCTAATTGTTTTATTTGTCTGTTTTCAATTTACTCTATAAAATTGTGTACTCATACCTTGGTTGTGAATCACTGCCTTGGTGCATTAAACCAATACAATTAGATCAAACAATGCTATTCACTATTCACTAAAATGCCCATTTTATGGTTACTCAACTTCAGACCTGTTTATGAGTTATCGACAACCCTTTTGTTTTCATCTTACTAAACTCCATCAAAGAGCTGTCAAGACAAAACATTCAGGCGCCCATTGTGGTTGACTTGCTCTCGTTTACTTTAAAGAGCCAACCAAGAGGCACGCACTGGCCTATGAGCTGACATGCTTTGAAATATTGATCCCAAATTTAAGAACTCTCTGGCAGTTTCAGACAGAATTTAAATGCTCCGGATACATCGGGTGAGGAAAATTAAATCCATAGTCATTAATCACCGGGCTGTTGGGATGCTCGAGAGCTTGCATGGGAATAGTTTCTTTACCTCTGTCGTCCAATAGCAGGGCGGCCCAGCAGTGATTATGTTTGGAGTCACTGGCTCCCATAAATAAGCTCTGCCATCCTGCAAGTGGAGGCCCTGAAAGGCGACGGGCCCTGGGGAGACATTTAGCGTGCTAACAGAGCCCGCGAGTATACGGAGATTAGAAAGCTAGCTTTTTATGCGTCTGCCAATATTGCGTTGGAGTGTTATGAAACTCATCACACTTCCAAATCACAGCTGTAATATGCGGTAACATTTTAAACAGGGTGTTAAATATGGTGTTGGGGTAGGTAGGGTTGTTCTGAAATGATAAGCATTTAAATAAATATGTCATTTTGCTGACACTTATTCAGTGATTTAAAGCACTACGATTCCAGAGATATTCCCCCCGGAGCGCAGGAACAGCAGGGTGAAACTATACAACCAACTCTTTAGTTATTGGTCCACTTGCACTGACATGCAGCTTTAAAAACACAATAAGGTTTAACCTGTAGCTATGGCGCTAGCAGTGTCAAGGTCATCGGTTCGATTTCCAGGTAACATACATTATTCAATGTATACGTTGAATGCACTGTCGCTTTGGATAAAACGTCTTTCAAATGAAAGTGTCAGCTCAGGTTTTAAATCATCCAATAGCTTGCATGACTTAGAAGTGGAAAAAGAAAGTGATTTTATAGCAAGAACAAGTGATTATGAAAATATTATATTTTAAAGGGGACTTTTTCCATGTTTAAGTGCTATAATTGGGTCCCCAGTGCTTCTATCAACAATATGAAAAAGATCAACCCAGTAACTTAGTTTTGGTAAACCATTCTCTGCAAGCATGTGAAAAGATAGGTAATTGAAATTTGGCTCCCCTTGTGATGTCAGAAGGGGATAATACTGCCCCTTAATCTACACTATCCAACCACGGCACTCCCTTTTAGTACAGGGATCAGCTCATTTGCATTTAAAGGGACACACCCAAAAATGGCACATTTTTGCTCACACCTCCAAAGTGGCAATTTCAACATGCTATAATAAATTATCTATATGGTATTGTGAGCTAAAACTTCACATACTGTATGTAAATATTTATTTGACATCTTAAAAAAGTCCCCTTTGAAATGTCCCCTTTAACAAATATTTTGCAAACTTTATCTTGTACTAAATTCCAGTATACTGAAGATTTATTCATACTAGAAAAAAATTGTGATTACTCTCAAAAACCCACTTTGATGTACAAATGATCTAATATCATATCAAACTATACAAGGACAAACCTACATCTATTTTTCCTACTCGATTTAACACAAAAAGTGTCAAACTGAGCCATGTGATATTAAATGTCTTTCCTGTCTATTGGCGTAAGAACCAATCGTCGGAGACACGGAGAGGCAATCCACACTCAAATTTGTTTTCGCTAAAGTAAGGTTTATCTTCTCTTGACATTTGAAAAAATGAAACATATCAGTAAATTACTCTGTGAATATTGAATCCGCATTATATTAAATAGCATCTCTTACGTTAAGTGGGATCAGTGTATCACGTAACACTTCAGAAGATCTGAGGCAGAAGAAAGGAGCAGGGTAGAAAATGACTGTTTGATGAAGATATTTTGTGCTTCGGTCTGAACAAAAAAATCTGGCTTTTTATAGGAAACAACAAAGCAATGATGCTGCTTGCAAGTGGATTTCTGCACTCTCAGAAATAGAGGTACAAAAGCTGTCACTGGAACTGTACCCTTTCAAAAAGTACACCCTTGTACCTAATGGGTGCATATTAGTACCTCAAAGGTACATATTGGTACTTAATTTTGGTACCTTAAAAGTAGGCTACATACTGTATCTGTACCTAAATGGTTTGCAATAAAACTTTTTTCTGTTTCTATTCCTATATTCTCAAGTCTCGGCTCTATTTCTTTTTTCTTTTAGCAGCACTTTTAAATGGAAATGACTAGTTTACCTTTCAAAATTAACGCTTTAACAATTAAATATTTTAAGGGGTACATTTACAGATGTTTAAATATCTTACATTTCTTGCTAAAAAAGACGAGCCAAGCCCAGCATAAATTGCAATGCTTGTATCTAAAAATATAACGTTTAGCATTTCTAAAAAAACAAGGCATAGTACATTTTGTTTGATGTTCAATACTGCCCAGAAGTTGCTGCTGGGGTTTACACATCTATGGTTCCTCCGCTCTTCTGCCTCTTCACTGTATCCTGCAGTCACCCAAGAGAAATGAAGACATTAATACATAACACAAAAAACATTAGTGCTCATCCTCTGTTCTCACATGTTTACAGACTCCCTATAAAGTCAGTGAGCATATTTTTGGCACTGCCCAGAGGAGGTTTTTCATTAAAGATTAATAGACCAAAACATGGACCAAAAAACCAAACGTGCATCACTATGCTGGCTTTATATTTAAAAAATAATTATAGAAAGCAATATATTTTTGACAGAAGTGAAGTGTTAAAAAAATCTGACCAAAACACAGCTAGACCATCTTAAAAATGACCAAAACACAGCTAGACCAGCTTAAAAAGTGACCAAAACACAGCTAGACCAGCTTAAGAAGTGAATTGACCAAAACACAGCTAGACCAGCTTAAGAAGTGACCTGACCAAAACACAGCTAGACCAGCTTAAAAAGTGACCAAAACACAGCTAGACCAGCTTAAAAAGTGACCAAAACACAGCTAGACCAGCTTAAGAAGTGACTTGACCAAAACACAGCTAGACCAGCTTAAGAAGTGACTTGACCAAAACACAGCTAGACCAGCTTAAGAAGTGACCTGACCAAAACACAGCTAGACCAGTTTAAAAAGTGACCAAAACACAGCTAGACCAGCTTAAAAAGTGACCTGACCAAAACACAGCTAAACCATCTTAAAAAATGACCAAAACACAGCTAGACCATCTTAAAAAGTGACCAAAACACAGCTAGACCAGCTTAAGAAGTGACTTGACCAAAACACAGCTAGACCAGCTTAAGAAGTGACCTGACCAAAACACAGCTAGACCAGCTTAAAAAGTGACCAAAACACAGCTAGACCAGCTTAAAAAGTGACCAAAGCACAGCTAGACCAGCTTAAAAAGTGACCAAAACACAGCTAGACCAGCTTAAAAAGTGACCTGACCAAAACACAGCTAGACCAGCTTAAGAAGTGACTTGACCAAAACACAGCTAGACCAGCTTAAAAAGTGACCTGACCAAAACACAGCTAGACCAGTTTAAAAAGTGACCAGAACACAGCTAGACCAGCTTAAAAAGTGACCTGACCAAAACACAGCTAAACCATCTTAAAAAATGACCAAAACACAGCTAGACCACCTTAAAAAGTGACCAAAACACAGCTAGACCAGCTTAAGAAGTGACTTGACCAAAACACAGCTAGACCAGCTTAAAAAGTGACCTGACCAAAACACAGCTAGACCAGCTTAAAAAGTGACCAAAACACAGCTAGACCAGCTTAAAAAGTGACCTGACCAAAACACAGCTAAACCATCTTAAACAATGACCAAAACACAGCTAGACCAGCTTAAAAAGTGACCAAAACACAGCTAGACCATCTTAAAAAGTGACCAAAACACAGCTAGACCAGCTTAAAAAGTGACCAAAACACAGCTAGACCAGCTTAAGAAGTGACTTGACCAAAACACAGCTAGACCAGCTTAAAAAGTGACCAAAACACAGCTAGACCCGCTTGCTACACTAGCAAAACCAACTAAAACCAAGCTGGGAGACCAGCTAAAACTAGCTCACCTTATGTTGGTTTTAGCTGGATTTTTCAGATGGGGTCTTTAGCATGTGAAAAAAATGTAATGCTGCTGTACTCTTGAAGCCCACAACCATTAGGAGTGTTACTCCAAAAGTGATGAATGCTCATGTTCATGTTCCACGAAATTATACAACCATTTTATTTCAAAAAGAGATTTAACATTTTTGTCAAAACATGTTTATTGTGTTTTTATTGTGCTACTTAGCTGTATTTCTTTAACTATGAAGGCTTAAATCAAAACAAACCAACTGCAGTTTGATTGATAGTATTTGAAATCAAAAAATGGGATTTTTGAAAAATAAAAAAGAGTTATCTTGTTTTGGAACCAAACTCTTCAAATAATATTATATATTCATGTTTTAAATATAAGCTTATTAGCAATGTTGAGTGAACTTAACTGGAAGGGGAACAACAGCTCCCCTGTTTACTTGTACTGTATATGTTTATAGGGCAGTCTTGCCCGGTCCACTATGATGGACAACTTGACATATCCCAGCCATAGACCAAAGCGTTCAATGAGCTTTCAATGAGCTTTACATGTAAGACTTGTTCACTTAAGCCCTGTGGTTAGTGCGCCAACATATAGTGTGCTCACTGCGACCTGAGTCTGATTAAGGGTCATTATGAGCTATAATGACCCTTAAATAAATGAAAACTGGTAGGGGTTTTGGGTTGGACATAATGGTTTACTCTACCAAACTTTTTCTGAAAAAAAAAAAACTTTTTATGGAAGTATGAGTCTACCATTTGAGAAAAAAAGATAAAATAATGCTGCACATCTTCAATTTGAACAAAATCAGAAATTAGCCATTTCTCTTTAGATTAGACAAGAATAAACCAAACTGTACTTCCTCTTGAATAGCATAAATCAGAGAGAAAAATGTGCAGGGTCATTTTCAGATACCCAAAGTATTCCCATACTGTAAATTTAAACTTTTTTGGCGAGGGATAGAGATAAAAATGTGTAGCCTCTGGGTCTGACATATTCTCAGTAGTATATATTAGTGGAGTCTAAGCAGTCTACGCGCAGCAGTGCAGGTGAGATCTGCTTTCATTTGTGCCCAAAACCGTGGATAAGCAAATGTTCACGGTATGATAATCGTACATGTCAATACCATGGTAAGCTGTTTACAACCCTATTATGAGCTATCAGCTGTTTACCATTAAAACCATTACTAACAATAACTTTGTGTATTGTGTTTTGGGCCATTTTCCAGTAGGATTTAATGGTGTTTAGAGACCACTTTCCGTTAAAACTAATACAATTCCCATTAAATCTATTTGAATTCCTGTTTGGGTTTGTTGTAGGCAGGGTTCTATTGGGGTTTTTCAGCAGGGTCGGATGATTTTATGTAGAAAAAAAAGGGCACCTATTTCATTGCTAAAAACAACGTTATTTTGTGTATTTGGTAAAATACAATGTGTTTGCGTGGTTTATGATAAAAAACATTATTTTCCACATACAGTACATTTTTGTAGCTCCAGATTTCCCTCTCTTCCTGAAATGCACGGATTTTGGACAAAACTCATCGATTTGTCCCTGATTGGCCAGCTAATCTGTACTTGTGATTGGCCTGAATACCTCTGACGTCAGACGGAAATATGACGCTCCTTACCATGTTTGAAAGATTCGGTCACAATGACAGGAGTTAACTTACAGGCTGAGTCTGAAGTGGAAGGAATTATGAAAATGTCGGTCTTTACTACATCACCAATCCCAGGAAGTAAACTGTTGCCTACAATCCGTGTGTTTGTTGTAGTCCAAGAAAATAGATTTATGCTATGGAGGACCACAAGGGTCATGCAAAATGTAATAAAGAACTTCAATATTTATTAACTACCTGGACAATATAAATAGCAATTAATAGATTTGTTTAAAAATTCATTAATTCATTAATTAATTCAAATTCATTTTCCGTGACTCTTTGGGTCCTTGCAAATGGTCAAATGAGAAATGCAAATTAGCTATGGCCAGGTGGATGCAACAAGCTCGCTGATTGGCTCTGATTGTACGTCATGCGCAGATTCATAGATCTTGAATGAGGACCCAAAGAGTCACGGAAAACCTAAATAGAGAGGCTAAAACGAAAAGCGAATAGAATAGTGAAAAGAATATGGAGAACCATCGGGAAAATGAAAACAGAAATGTTAAACGGAAATGCCCTTTTAAATGCCTAATTTAAACCTGTATTTGTAGTTCAATTTATAAAACCTTTTTAAACTGCTTTTTGAAATACATTTTGAAATTCCATTATTTAATTAAGAATTTATAAATGCAATTTAAAACGATGAACTTATTGAGTTTTTTATGTTGTTTTTTTAAATTGTTATATTACTTTGAACTATTTATTAATGGATTAATATTTCATTTCTACATTCTTTTTTATAATCTCACTTTATATTGCCTAATAGGAAGTGTTACATAATGATTTTTTTGTAAATTTGTCTATTTATTTATGGATTCATTGATGAATTTTTGAACAAATCTATTAATTGATATTTTTATTGTCCATGTAGTTATTAAATATTGAAGTTATTTATTACATTTTGCATGACTCTTGTGGTCCTCCATATTATGCTGGAGGCGATAACTCCCGTCATCGTTTACTTTGGGATACCTTTTGCATTTCATTAGAATGTACTAATACACACCTGTACACCAAAGGAAATGTAAAATCGTGAATCGGATAATTGGTGCTCTTTAGAAAAATACCTTAGCTTAGGTAAACTTAAGTCTTAAAAGACCTTCATATTTAATAATGTAGTATGTTATGGCAGTTACATCTGTAAAAACAGCCCAAGTCCTTGACATTCTGAATACATTGCTGCTGCATGAATCCCAGACTGGGCAGGTGCATTTACAGGGCGAAATATGAGAAAGCTGTAACAAAGGTGTCTGAGAATCACAAAACCTGGCCACGGACAGCATGACACCAAGCAACGTCCACCCTGAGAAACTCGGGGTACTGACACCAAAGCCGGAGGGCTACAGACAAAAGATTCTGTCAGCGGCAAAGTTCTGCAGTGGCAAAGAAGAAATCCAATTAAATTCCCAGCGTTGTCGAACTCATCCCCTCCTGACCAATCTGCAGCATGATAAAGAATGACAGACTTTATACAGAGGAACTAGTGATCGATCCGACTTCTCGCCAATTAACAACAAGGTAAATCCCTCTCAGGGGACCGCCGAATGTGCTGCCAATTAGAGCTGGATGGCAGATGCTAAGGGCACTTTCAACACAGACCCGCGCTTCAAATTTGTTTAGAAATGCAAAGGCTGTTATTCAATTTGACTCCTTAATACCTCATGCCTCTTCACACAGTGCTTATCTAGGGAATTGCGATTAACAAAGATGCCTGACACACAGAGGTACAGGGTGGGGTTTAAAGGCCTTCGAATATTCAGTCCGCTTCGGCTGAAGACGACAGCCTGTTTTGTTTACTTCACAGATTGAGAGAAGGGTTAAGTATGTTTTTGCTGCAATACCACTTGCACAATATTTGTTGCAGTGGCTTATAATGAAAAAGCTTATTGCACACTGACCCCCCAAAAAATGTAGCGTGCACAAACAGAATCTATATTTAAAGCAAACGCAGAATGCATGTGATATACCGCTTCGATAAACCCGAGAGCTCTATCTGAACTGCACAATCGAATGTGCATTTTAATCCAGGGATTGTGAGATTTAAATAACCCCTGGCCTAATCACAGCCCTCACTCACCAATCCTTCACGTCAGAAGATAGAGAGCCTGGCCGTAGCTGGTTATTAACAATACACTTCATTACACGCTGCATACGCTCAAGTGGAAAGACAGGTTAAAAATAGCATGCTTTGAGATTTGATTCGTATGCTTTAATAGCTCATGAACGTAACTAAAACAAAATGTCCGAGGCGGTTGCCTGGCAACAAAGGCAGCTCATTTCAAAATGTTTCTACTTAATGAAACAGTTGAGTAGGTGGCGCAGAATCAGCCTAAGGAAATGGTTTTACTCGACGCCGGTATGCGGCAGACGCATGCAAAGCGACATTTCAGTTATACGATCTTAAAAATACATTGTCCGGGGACTTTCCCTCTTCTTGGTGAAAACGAAACCAATTATAGTATGGTCAATTATTTTCCAGTTAATTGCCGTTAAAGCCTTCCTTGTCAAAGGCTAATGGCTATAATCCAGATAAGAGGTCTAATTACTGCGGTTATAAGAGTAAATGGATTTAGTCCTGTGGCAGGTGCAAACAGGCAGTTTTTCTTTACTTTTGTATTTTGTTCAACAAGAACACTAAGCTGTTGTTATCCGAATGCAAATTTTCAGCTGAACACAGCTTTCAACCCATTGTGGGTTGAACTTGGGAGCGCTCACGTGCTAATCAAACACTTAAACTGTAAGCATCATCAGTGAGATGTGTAATTGTGCCTTTATCTTGTCACAGAGGGCAAGGTTTTACCATGACAACCAATGTCGAATTATACTTTAACAGATTTATTGGAATAATATTCACTGTAACAATAACACAGGGCTGTTGAATGCTTTATTTTGATTGATGTTCCATATGCATTATTTTTCAATAAACGCACACCTGACCTGTCGAATGTCTTAGCAATGTCTGTGGTAACTGTAGTATAAGCAGAATAATTGACGCAGGTCCTTCAATTATTTTAAAAAAATAATGCACAACCGCGGTGTAACCTTGGATGTGCAATATTTTCTATAATTTAATAATTTTCCACCCATCGTCAATTATTCCTTACAATAATCCAATTATTCCAATCTGAGAAGACCCATCTAAAGTCATGTTGTGATTTACATCAAATTATCCTACATAATATAAAAATATAACCTTGATATCTTTAATATTGACTGGGTGATGCTCCTTATCTCATAGTCAGATTATAAGATTTTAGCCTGGATTTCACAGAGAGGGTCACAATTAAAGCAACACTAAAGAGTTTTTGCTCGTTGCTCCCCCTACAGGTTGGAAGCGGTATTGTCCATTACCACTGTCGTAAATAATTTAGCCTACTGCAGTAAAGCTGGCTCTGATTGGATTGTAGGTCTGCCGTAACGCAAGTTTTTGTAGTTTTCACTCGAACTACAGGACCGCGACCCGACGGTTGGAAACTTCTTTAGTGCGGTTTTGGCCGATAGAGGGCTGCAAAGCGAATGTGAAAGTGCCGTTCACCCTGTTTCAAGTGGATGTACGACTGAAAAAAACTCTTTGGTGTTGCTTTAAACGTGTGCTTATATCTAAATAATAGTTTTAAAGGGGACATATCATGAAAATCTGTATTTGTGCTATAATTGGTTCCCCAGCAGTGTTGTTTTCGTCAACGATGACGATAATGAAATGATTTCGTTGACGCACCTTTTTTTATGACAATAACGCAACGATGACTAGCTAAAAATGTCTCTAAGGTGACGACAACATGACGAGCCGCTTTCAAGTTTTTGTTGACGAGACCAGACGGAAGGAAAATGATTATAAGTCTGACGCTCACAATGCATGTCATTTCTGCCTATTTTGCGTGAAATCGGTCTGTTTTTAGCTAAAAAGTATCAGCGATGCTGCCACTTCCTATCCTTGTTTTGGGCATGCCCACCATCCGGCTGCCACCATGCCGTGCACCAGATTTCACACAACAACAGCTGTGGCGAGTTCGAAGGACTGTGGCGGTGACACCAATAAACGGAAACGACGAGATGATTTTTGGACATACTTTCAGTATAATCCATCAGAAAGAAAAACGGAATGCATATTAGGAGAAGACGGTAAATGTGGCCACGAACTAGGTGGGAAGAATACCACCAACCTCAAGTGGCACCTGAAGGCGCATCAAGCTGATATTTTTAAAGGTAACTAAAAAGTCATGCTTTTAACATAGCATATACATTCAATTTTACTCGACAATCGGCTTGTTACACATTTCATGGTAAGCTTCAGGTTTTACATGCATCTACTTGTCAAACCTAAGCCCATTTTCAATACTTTTTAACCTAAATTAATTTGTTAAAGACTACTTTTTTACTAAAATTGACCTAAACTTGACTAAAACCTTTTTGCGTTTTCATCAACTAAAACTTGACTAAAACCTTTTTGTGTTTTCATTAACTAAAAATTGACTAAAACCTTTTTGGGTTTTCGTCGACCAAAACTTGACTAAAACTATCAAGCTTATAAGTGACTAAAATGCGACTAAAACTAAAAAGCATTTTCGTCCAAAAGACTAAAGGGGGTCCCACACCGGACGCGCAGCTCAGCACCACGCCTAGGACAACTCAGAGGTATTGTAAACCGGAAGTGCACATTAAATAGCGCAAGCTTAGTCAGATAGCATCTACTTCAAAATGCAAAATATACGTTAGCAGCCAATGTTAATCGTTGGTGATTTGGGACAAATATGATGTTATTTAATGTTAAACTATGTGAGTGATGCTCTGTGGTGCGACAGGGATTTGAGCAACTTCCTGAGTTGTAGCTGGACGGTGCGGACAGGCGCCATCTGTCGGCGCCAGTGTGCGGATACTCATAGAAAACAATGTGTTTGATTTTTTTAGAATGGTGCGGCGCGGCACTGCACGTCCGGTGTACGACCCCCTTAAGACTAAAACTTAAAGGGCTGGTCCCCAGTGCTTCTATCAACCTGTAAAATCTGAAAAACAACAACCTAGTAACTTAGTTTTTGTAAACAATTCTCTGAGAGCATGTAAATAAATAGGTCATTGAAATCTGGCTCCCATTGTGATGTCAGAAGGGGATAATACCGCCCCTTAATTTGCACTATCCAACCACGGCACAGCTGTCATTTAGTGCAGAGATCAGCTCATTTGCATTTAAAAGTACACACCTAAAAATGGCACATTTTTGCTCACACCTACTAAGTGGCAATTTTAACATGCTATAATAAATTATCTATGTGATATTTTCAGATAAGACTTCACATACGTACTCCGGGGACACCAAAGATTTATTTCACATCTTAAAAAAGTCTTGTGAAATGTCCTCTTTAAAGTAAAGCACATGATAAAAATGAGATTTAAAAAATATTAACAATGTGTGCTTGTTTAATTTTGAAGTAAAAAAATATATTAGAGCTGCCATCATCCATGCTTGGAGTCAAAGTGAGACTCATTCACATGACCTCTGCAATCTTTTCAATGTCCCTTCCTGATGCCTGTCTAGATGGTATATTGCTGACCTGCCCTATATCAAGGACACCAAAATACAACTCCTCACTTTACAGTAATGCATATATTTTGTTGCCGCCTCAGGGATGACCTTTGAAAATATAGCATTCCCGGAGTTTAGAGACCTTGAGAAGGTTATGATTGTTGGAGAAATCCTCTGCAGCTCAAACATGATCTATGACCTCATATTAAAGCAACGGCAATCTCAGAAAAAAAAGATCTGCACAGATAGGTGAGGTCTATTCAATAAAAATAGTGTGACCTCCAACTATCACCTTCTTGAAATTCACTGCATTCTTTGATTTCCTCTGAACTTTGGTTAATTGACATTTAGGAGGGGAAGCAGCAGCCTGTTGAGAACTTAATTGAGGCACGACAGTTTTTGCTTTCTCTTCAAATAAAGGTCGAGACCTTACCTCCTCCGCTGTTAGAGGCATGCATATGCGATAGTCCTTCAGGAGCACAACGCCCACACTCGTCACAAGTGTTCAGAAATTCATGAGTAAAAGATTGTTTCCGCCGACTGCTCCTACTTAGTTAACTTCCTTTCCTTGTTAAAGTTCTCCGCACGCACAAGAGAAACTAAGTTGCGAGGGAGCTAAGTAATGTGAATTTCATGAAAAAGATACAGTGTTTTTTGTCAATATGCTGCATTAGTATTCTCTTTGGTGGTGCTGTTTTATATTCATTTATCTAGATTCTGATTTCCTTTGTGTTTTTACCAGATGAGTTTTCGCATCAATTCTATCCTTGCATTGCTAGGCGGAAAATTATCTCAATAACAAACATCAACAACAACTCAATTACTATATGAGGCACACCTAAATCCGGTCAATTGTCATCATTTAAATGCAAAGCAAAACATAGAATGTTATTGCAAAATATTCATCTGTTCCACTGTGACTTTTTTGTTTTCTTGGTTAAACACTGAACGATAAACAATGAGTGAAACGTGGAATTCCTGGAATTCATTTTGAGAGAAAAAAAGATTAGTTTTTTTTACTGTAGCCATGCACTCACTTAATCCTTTTCATTCCCAATGGGACACAAGGCAGATATAATTTGTCTCCACCTAACTCTATCCATGGCCACATGTTGTGCCTTGCCCCAGGTAAAGTGTATTTTCTGCTAGCCATGCACAGAAGTCTGAATGCTAAAGATTAAGTCTCTGTCTCGGTTGTTTTAACCCATTGTTGGGCTAAACATGAAAAATCCAACGGTTGGGTTGAAGTCGCCATGAAACGAAAGTAGCGATTATCTTGTTTTCCCAGTGGTGACGTATATCCGGATGAAATGGATTCTGATATGAAAAAAAGGTAGGGCTGGATTTAAATTCTTCCATCGGTGACTGATTGGATCATTTGAAGTTGGGTCATGTTGCTATTTGTTAATCGCTGCAATCTTTTCCAGGACCCCGCACACCTGCCATACCATATGACCGAAAGGGAGATCGTTTTGAGGAGGGGAGGAGATTTGCGTTTTCGATTAAAGATTATAAGGGCACACATCTGCTCTTTTAAAGAGCCAGTAAGATGCCAATTTATAAGTCCCGGACAACAAATCCATGCAAGGTCAAAAAACACTGTAATTTTCTCAAAATATACATTTAAAATTACCCCATTTCTCAAAGATCCCCAAACGATTCGTGTGAAGCCGTTCAATGACTCAGTCTGCCTAAACCCCACCTTTCAGTAGCCTACACTGCTCTGATTGGTCAACTGACAGAGTCTCCGCACAGACCACAGATCAGTTGCACAGACCAACAATAGTGAAACATGTATTGACCTAGTGCTAACATGATTTACTGAGAAGACATTATCGACATCAATACATATCATTCATCATTAATCCAAGCAATAAAAACAACGATAGAAACTAACATTTTAAACTCATTTAATCATTTATGTAAGATAACCGGGTCATAGCAAAACCGTAAGTGAGCATGCGTTAGCCGCTTGCTAATGTGACTCTCTGACAGTATATTAAGAGTTTAAACAATGACATCATTCATCATTAATCCAAGCAATAAAAACGATGAAAGAAACTAGCATTTTACACTAATTTAAGCATTTATGTAAGCTAACCGGGTCATAGCAAAACCGTAGGTGAGCATGTGTTAGCTGCTTGCTAATGTGACTCTCTCTGCTATACTGACTCTGACAGTATATTAAGAGTTTAAAAAACAACATCAATACACATCATTCATCATAAGTCCAAGTTATAAAAACGGCGACAGACAAAGACAACATTTTTATACTCATTTAAGCAAGTATGTAGCAATAATCATACTTACAGGTTGTGGTTAGGAGATGCATGTTGTTCCAAATAAAGTGGGTACTGAACCATCTTTCATTGCCAAATGTCTAGTAAATCCCTCCATGAAAAAGTAATTTTAACCACTGATTCTTCACAGCCAAACGTTTAGTATATCCCTCCGTGTAAAAGTAATTTTAACCACAGATTCTTCGTATCTATTCATCCTTTGGTAGTGAAAACAACACAAACTGAAAACACAGCGTGATATGATGTTTACACCCTAACTAGCTGTGGGCAGGTCATAGTTTTCGTTTCTCCCCCGGGCAAGGCTGTAGGCGGAGATTATTATGCAAAGTGTTGGTATTACGTGAATAAAGTCAGGTAGGAGATTCAATCCATATGACGACTCGTTTCAGCGATTAGAGTCAACTCCCTACTTTAGAAGCCAATAACTTTATTAATCGTGCACTTTTTGGTTCAACTACTTTGCACATTGTTTACATTGATGGACAGCTACATGACACACTGCAATACATGTCATTTTCAATTTTGGATCTGTGTGGCTCTTTAACACTTTTCCTATGTTTAGCATGAGGAATCCAACTTAACATTTGCATAAAAGAATGCATGAATAGACCCCGCACTTTAAAATCAGTTTAAATGATTAACTCAATGGTTGGGTATGTCCACATTTGACTCCGCTATGAAATGAAACAACCCAGCATTTTTGGATTGTTAGTGAGAAATGTGCTCCAATAAAGTGAAAGTGAAGTGAAAGTGATGTAATTCCCAGCATATTGGGAATCAAACCTGCAATCTTCTTCAACCTTTTACACCGAGAGGTTGACTTGTCATATGTATGTTGCAGATTGGATTCCTGACATGACAATGGCATTTAATTAAAGTGGCTGAATGGATGTTACCTTTCACTTGGTGATTGCCTCTCAGTTTCTGCTGCATTGTCACTGTCACATCAGCCAGCTGGTTATCATGCAACACAGGGACATCAATATTAGATATTACAGTGAGAATGTGATACTAGTATAAGAGAATAGCCTTCTCGTCAAATGTTCAGGCCATAACGTTTTGTAATTTACATTTAAATGATGTTAATATACATAAGATGTTTACTGCTCAGCTTGAAATGTCCCTGTAGCTCGAATTTTGTGGCACTGGCTATGACAATTATATTCGATACCTAGAAACACACGATGAGAAACTTAATCACTTTGGAGCTACTCAATGGAGTGACAAAGATTAAATGCAAACTATAATTTTTCTAGTTACTAAAACAGGAAGTGCCTTCCGTTCGCTGCATTTTCCTATCAAAAATGCATTTCATTTCCTAAGACAACAAATTATTTATGCTTTCAAGCTTGGGGGACACACCTCAACTAGCTCTTACCCACACCCCCATCTCTCTAAAGATATGCTCTCCATGCACCACACCGAGCCTGGCTACCTGCTCATCTATCAACCTGTCTGACTGTGTCGTGGATCCAGTTAAGTTAAATTCCTTGCTCGCCCACAATAACCCCCTTCTTTCGCTCTCTATGCAGCGTGCTGTGCCTTTATGGTAAGATGTGCTGTAACGCATACATAATTTCAGTCTTTAGAGGCTTTAGAACAGCTTTGATATTTGAATTTCATTTATTATGAGCGTGTTATTTATGTATGTAGCGTGAACGAATCAGTAAGCAACACTGTTATCAGATTGCCCTCGGATTACCCCCTCTGTGTCACAACAAATGAGCGCATCTATTAAACAATTCATCAATAAAGCTATATTCAATTGAGGTTGCATTTACTATGCGTGCTGCATATTATTCCTGAAACCAGCAGGTGGCAGTACTGAGCTTTTAAAGCAAATGGAAAAGTTTAATTCATTTCAGATAATTCAGTGATTTGGAAAGAATAATCCTTTTGTAATCCTGTTTTGAAGATCATTTTAATTTTTGATTTGTTATTAAAAGTTTAATTTCCACCCAGTGGTTTATGTGGGTTTGTGAATTAATGTTGTATTTTGCAAGCTGCTAATACATAATGCATGTCTTATAGCAGAAAAAAAATGTTTTCTTGCATAAACATTGAATTGTTATTTTTGTAAGGATTTTTGAATTACTATAGTCAGTGTTACTGCTTCATGACTATATTACTATGATGTAGAATATTATAGAACTAATACATTATGCAAGTGTGATTTATACAAACGCACTGCAAAGCTATTGGATGGCTGACAACTCTTTATTATTTTGTTTGATATTAACATGACATTGAACAGCTGTCATTCATGCTTTGGTTTGGAGCTCAGAATGTAGCCATAGTTAGTTGCCCATTTACCCCTGCACAGGTTACATTGCTTCATGGTCAATTCTTGGAAGAAGAAACCGAAAAATATTATTACACTACACTACACTGCATAATGAACTTTCAGAATTTAAAGGTACAGTGTGTAATTTTTAGAAGGATCTCTTGACAGAAATGCAAAATAATATACAAAACTATATTATCAGGGGTGTATAAAGACCCTTTTATAACGAACCGTTATGTTTTTATTACCTTAGAATGAGACGTTTTTATCTACATACACCGAGGGTCCCTTTACGTGGAAGTCGCCATTTTGTGCCGCCATGTTTCTACAGAAGCCCTTAACGGACAAACTTTTTTTACTAAGTTGTCTCCGACAATTATATGTTTTTTGGTTGATGGCTACCGTAGCTTCTCTATGCGTTTGAAAAGCGAGGGGTGAGCAGTGGACTAAGTTGGTTGCAATTCGTAACCTCACCACTAGATGCTGCTACAATTTACACACTGCACCTTTAAGATATTATTATGATACAGAAGATAGCTGCAATAAATATGCAAAATTCACATACACTGAAAATATATTGGATTAATTTACTCTGCAAAATCAAAAAAACATTAACAAATAAATCAATTTATTCTTAATTCCATTATCTGTGTTAGGTATTTGAGTATGTGGTTTGCATCATGGTGTTTTTGGAAGCACCTTGAAGTGCCGTGGTATATTAAAAAGTATTATAATACCACCACCACAGCACACAGGTTGTTTATTTTTTTGCAAGGGTAACTACAATCTATTGCAAATGATTTCAGCTATGCAGTAAACTTTCATTATTCTTCCAAAACCCCATTACACCTTTATGGAATCCAAATGAAAGCAGGTCAGAGGCAGTTTATTTTCCTGCACCTGCGCCCGAGATCCGAACGCGTTCTTATAAGAAATCGCTCTTAAACTCGATCCGCTACCCCCAGCAGCTTTGTCATGCTTGACTGTGTCGGAGTAATGCGAGAGATTGTGATGATGATTAGGAGGTCACAGGAATGATGGGAGATAAGATGCCAGAGGGCAGCTTTCTCCTGCCTGTCAGTCACCTGATTTCAGGATGCTTTGATGACAGCCGGCCCCTCACCCCTTGTTTTAGGTACATCTCCCAAAGGGATCATTCAATTAGCAGTGTCAACACGAATATTAGTCAAAATGATGGTGATTTACGTACAGAGAAACCATGCGCGAAGCACATGACAAAAGCAAAAAACTCCCCGCATCCGCAATATATGAAGTGATTTTCACATTCTACCCCTTGAACCCCGTCGAACTATACTGAGCTTTATCTTCGCAGAGGATATAATAGGATACTGGGAAAATCCTAGGATTTGTGCAGCGCCTCACCTATATCCCTATTGTCTGGAGGCAGCTGTGAAGAAGAGTACGTTGAGGGAATAGGGAGCACAGCCCGACACATTTCCACCTCTCATGCACTGTTCTGAGCCTCTCCATCAGATTTCATTAGCAGGTTTGGTCAGTTGCACGGCATCACAGAGCATGACAAATATTAATCTCCTCTTTCTGTCTGAGCGAAGCTGCCCTTGAATAATTCAACAGCGACAATGCAATGTTTCTAACCGAAAAATAGAACTGATGTTGTTGATCGGCGTGGAAAATATCCCCCTGCACACTAGTGCTGGGCGCAAGGACAAAAACTCACAGGTATGTACGCCCAGCAGACGCGAGGAGCCGCCGATCATTTCAAGATGATTGGCTCACCAACTCAGAAAGTCTGCTTTTCAACCGCTTAAAACCAGATTACGAACACAATGTTAACACTGGCTTCAGAAGGTTACATACCTTGGTGAGAGTACCCACTTATGTGTGACCTGAGGCAGGTGAGGTCAGAGGTCGGCTATTGTCCAGTCAATAAGCCTGACTGAACTTGCACAGCCTGACATGTAATTGCCCACTTCAGTGGTTGCCTGCAGAGCATGCTTGGGCTTCAGCAATCATGCTGCTATTTTTCTCAATGATATTTACCAGTCGTTCAGCTCAGTTGGTTAACCAGAGCTTGTCATCTTAAACCAGCCTAGCAAAGTGAGTAAAAGTGGGTAGAGCAAGTGTTTATGACTGTGAGCTGTTGTGCCCATGTGCCTGCAAGTTCAAGTTTGTGTTACTGTAGCTCAGTGGTAGAGCATTGCGTTAGCAACACAAAAGGTTATGGGTTTGATTCTAAGGAAAACACATGATGATATAAAATGCATACATTTTTAGAAATAAAAGTACAAAAGCTGGCACAGGGGCAGTACCTTTTTTTTTTTTTTACAAAGAACACCTTAAGGGTACACATTAATCCATAAAGGTACATATATGTACCTAAATGATACTTATTAGAACCTTTGTAAAAGAAAGCATCCCAGTGACAGCTTTTGTACCTTTATTTCTGGCACTGTAAGTTGATTTGTATAAAAGCATGCAGCATTATTTTGTAATTATTTTACCCTTTTTTTTGCAACCCAATGTCAACGTAGGCCACATTGGTCACAAATATCCGTAGTAAAATCTGCTTTAATGATTTTTTAATTCAGTCGGATTAACATTGAGATATAATATTAAAAAGCCTTGGTCATGACCTATTAGCCCCGCTTGACAATCTCCTGTTTATTTGTTTGGTGTGGGAAAAGAGCTACAAGGGGATTAAATGCTCCCCAAATGTTTTGAGAAACGTTTCAGTCAATTGCAGCGTGCAGGAAATTGAGAGAGTTTATAAGTAATTTACTGTCGCGGGAGCAGCTGTGTTTGGTGGTTCTCTGACATTTATTGTTTAACTATGACGCGTACAAAGAGATCTGCTTCAAACGATCTTATGCGTTCGCATAAACATATATTCCGTTAATAGCAATTTGTTTAAAGGTTGCAAAGATCTTTGGTTTAAATTGGTCTCAATTAACATTTGTATACGTTTCATTTGTGCAAAGCGAAACTGTGTTATTCATGAACGTGCAATGTATGGAAAAATATTTTGACATCAGGCCCCAGTTTAGAGGGCACGATAACAAAACACCCTTGAGTTTGAATACAAAAGCTTTTATTGTAATAGATGGTATCTCTCCTATCAAAACCAAATCTATTTTTCCCTCACAAATCCTTTATCATTTTATAGCTCTTTATTCATTCAGGCAAGCTGTAGAAAAGCTGACAATACATCACACAAACTAATCTAATCCTCTCCCTTCCTTTCATTTCTCTCTAGTGCACAAACACACGGAATCACACTTTTCAACTTCCTGAAATTGTTGTCCCTCCGACACCCATGTAATTTGACAGAGGTGGATAGTGGTACAGTCAAGGACTTATTCCCCCACCAAAGCCCCGAATCTCTCTGCCTACAGTCAGGACCCATCTGAATGAGTATTAGGAGACTATGTGACATTAATCCTAAGCACACTACACTCATATGGCTAATGAGGACTACTGAGGATCTCTGGCTGCCTCCTCGATGCTCAAATGTGGAGTTTGGGAATTCAGTCACATGAGCACTCATAGGCTCATTTTACTTTTAATTGCAAAAAAATATTTGTTGTTTTTTATACAAACAACCAGGTCTTATAAATAAGCTCATACATCACATAAAGCGCAGCAGGCTGTGAATTATTAAAGGCAATTTATGTTAGTTATCTCTCACATGAAGCTTTTTTGTGTTATCTTATTTGAATATAATTATCTGGCTACCCTTTATAGTTCACAATTTTAGACTACATTTTTAAGATTATAAACCTTACTTAGTACTTTGTTTATTGACTATGTTAAACTTAAATATGTTCATATATATTATTTTTTATTTTACATAAACAAACAAACAGTGTAGAATACATGTTTCAAAGAAGTAAAACAAAATAAATATTTTACAAAAGGTGTACTTGTTCCTGAGTTACTTGTTATGTGTTACTGTAATCCAGGAAAATCCCTAACTTACCATCAAATGCACATTGACCTGTCACATCATATTCACAAATAAATAACTATGCCTCAGTGAAGAAAATAGATGAACAGTCAGATAGATAGATAGACAGAGGCGGACAGAGTACACAGGTTCATTACTTGAGTAAGAGTAAAGTTACCCCTTGCTAAATTTTACTCATGTACAAGTAAAAGTACTGCAGTCAGATGTCTACTCAAGTAAAAGTAAAAAGTACTTGTTTTTAAATGTACTTGAGTATCAAGAGTACAAGAGTAAATTTTTACATTTTGCATTATACTGCCACAGTGCACATTGAACCACGTGAGATGATTGACAGCTGTACAGCAAATGATAGAGCTCTGAGGTCAAATCTGACACAAATCAGGAAGAGGAGACACACATCTCACTCCGTTCACTCTTTGAGCTCTTCAGATCGCATAATTCAGTGGAAAATGAATAGAAATCTTATTCTGTAAGACTAAATATTTTACTAACATGTGATAATTAATCATTATTTCTTCAAATATGCACACCATTGAACTAATAGCCCTGGCGGATTCTGTATATTTTATGTATTTGAATACAAATAAACCGGAGAAGACGAGAATAAATGTTTGATGATTTCTATTCAAAATAACGAACGTTTCAGATGAATTATTTTGCACTCCTGGCATAAATTAAGAAATTAATGTCACTGCAAACCAGTTTAATAACAAACAGTGGTCAAATGTCGAAGCTGGAGTCTTAAACCTGTCTTGTGATGCTGAGTTTGTCCAGATCAAGTAAGAGTGTGATGTTTTGAAGAGTAATGAATTTTGAACAACAATAATCCGGGATCACCAGTGATCCCTGCCGCTCTCAAGGGGTTGAATTTTTGTAAGTGGTGATGAAGCTCTGTTTTGGAAACACAGCAAACACTTAAAGCATCATCAACTTGTTTCAAAAATTAAAATAGTCTGGCGAGGTGGAGCCACGGGTTGTCACATTCCCAGGATGGACCTGCTGTGTCTTCATCCATTGTTTCGTCCTTGATTTCTTCTCTTATCTAAATCTGACTATTGGGACTTTGGCAGAAAGCTGAAGGTGATAGCTGATAGGCTGTCCCCAGAGCCATAGAAGGATAGAGTTACGTCAAGTCCGTTCACTCCAATGGAACGGTTTTTTTTACAGCAATGGCGGACCACGGAGTCTCTCCAAAGTTCCCGGAAGTCACAGTCAGCTCCATAGAGTTGCATTAGAAAGATTGAATGTGTTGAACTTAATATAAGTTTTAAGACTTAATACGCTTGACAAATAAGATTGTATGTTAGCAAAACATGTGAATCAAATGACTTTATGCATCAGTGTGTTTGTAGTGCATTATTTCTCATTTAATTAGTACATTTAGGGGGTGTTAGTAGAAAACGGGTCAGGCTAGGACAAGCTGTGGATAACTTTAGCAACACACAACAAACCACTAACAGCCTTGTATTGGTAAATTTCGTTTTCTTAATGCAAATTCATCCATAATTGTAAATATTGTGTAATTAGAGAGGCTAAATAAAGTGATGGTGGTATAAAGTGCATATTTATGCCTCACTGTATGGGTGGAATGTTTTTAACACTGTGGTTTTGCTGGTTAATAAATAAAATAAAATAAATGTATTAAGTAATAACTTGTCAAATGTATACTTACATAGTAAAGAGATTAGTAATCATTTAAAGTGATGATGATGTTATGTCCCATCAGATGTTTATATTAACAACAAAAAGAAAACCACACTAAGCCAGAAATATTATTATAATTTATAATAAATTAAAATAAATTAATATTAAAGTCTTTTTTAATGTTGTGCTTTGTATATTTATAAATTAAACCAGTATGAGTTACATTCACAGCACATTCACTTTGTACATTATAAACAAGCATAACATTATAAACTTACATTAGTACAGTGTGATGCATTTTAAAGTGGCTAAAGGCAGCGTAAAACATGTTAACAAGCCACATACCAGCAGATGACCATCCTATATTGGTGGATTTAGTTTGTCAAAAAACATTGTTTATATAACTACATAACAATACTACATTCACATTTTGATGTGATATATAAATATTGTAAAAAAATGCGTTTCTTGACTATAAATTAAGAAAAATCACAGCTCTTTGCCTCTAACTCAATGTATTTCAATGGCTCACTATGGGCTTCTAGGAACTAACTGAAGTCTGCGTGAATCACGTGACGGCCGAGCTTCTGGACTTCCGTTGGCACAACTCTGTTTCTCTATGGCTCTGGCTGTCCCAATCAGTGGCGCCTGCACAATCCAATCACATTTGAGAAAAGGGAAACAACAAATCGAGGGTTTCTGAGATTTTTCCTTTTTTTTTAGAAGAAGTAACGAGTACTCACGGTTATGGATAGAAATGTAGTGGAGTAAAGAGTACAATATTTGCCTCTCAAATGTACTTGAGTAAAGTCATGAGTACTCCCCAAAAATAATACTCAAGTAAAGTACAGATCCCTCAAAATTGTACTTAAGTACTGTACTCAAGTAAATGTACTCCGTTACTGTCCGGCTCTGTAGATAGATAGATAGATAGATAGATAGATAGATAGATAGATAGATAGATAGATAGATAGATAGATAGATAGATAGATAGATAGATAGATAGATAGATAGATAGATAGATAGATAGATACACTTAGCTAACATTATTGTGTAAAAGTAATGTTTAAAATGTTAACTACAGATCCTTTCTTGCCTTGTTGTCAAATCCTCACAGCAGTGATTCACGCATTGTCTCCCCTCGTCTTTTGTAAACGAAAACATTTTTATTTTCCACAGAGTACTTGTTCCACGAGTCAGTTTAGTCACTAGCCAGACTGATAAACAAGCACAGACCGGAAGTTAACTTCAAGCCAGACGCGTAACCACGGCAACGGGCGTGCGTCCTATAAACCTCTATAATACGATTAATTTCTTGTTTTTAATTATAGCCTACTCGACAATATTGCATTAACACAACAGAACAGATGGCTTAATGTACAAAGTCTTTCATTGATAATTGGCTACTTAAGAAACCCACTTCAACAAAACCCTTAAAGAAGTTTGAGATTACACGTTCTCCAAACTGGGTTATAGTTGGTAAGCACAAAAGGACAGGCGTGGGTTACAGGTGTAGCCGCAGGGTGGGTGGGGTGAAGGGTCTGGGGTGGAGAGAGGGGGGCAGGAATCTCCTCAGAGGGAGGGAGGACGAGGAGGAGGTTGATCCGATGGTCCGAGTGTGTGCGTGAGTGCGTGATAGAAGATCTGGCGTTGTTCTGTCGTGCGTCCTCAGATGAAAAGCAAATCCCACCAAAAGCGCAACTTTTGTGTTGCATCATAAGCAAAACAAAATCGTCCGATAAAGCCGGGTGCTCTGAAGAGCTTCTACACTGTTTCACTAAAGTTTGTTTCTTGTGATCGCGTGCAACTGACGTTGGAAGTTTAGCTGGTGAGAAAGTCAGGATGTCAGATATCTCTGTAAATGATCATCTGGAGGGGATATTGTCTGATTTTGAGGGTAAGTCCGCGCATTCATTCATATTCATTTATTTATACATTCGTTTAAAAACTATGAATGTCATTTATGAACCTATAGAAAGTTTCCAAGTGGAGTAATTAATTAATTTTTACTGTGTGGCGCATCGGTTTGAGAGCTTTTTTTCCACTTAAATCAGACGTGAGCCTGGTTTTATGATTTTAGTGAAGCACGCAGCACCCAATCAAATTTGTTTAATATTAGGCCCAGTCTCTAAAAAAGTTTTGGACTGCATGTGGACGACTGTAAAAGTTTGGTTTATGTAGTATATGCTTACATATACGTATACAATGTACAGTAGCCTACACACAGTCTATTTTATTGCAGTATTTTGTAAAAAGCTGTGAATATAAATTGCAGATATACATTGTCTATACCTATCATAACTGTGCATTATTGTAGGCTATCACACAGATACAGAACATTACAATGCAAGTCTGTTATTTTGACCATGTTAGTCTTGGCCGTTAGAAAAGAGTTTTAATTGCAATCTTTTACAGTTTAAAGTTAGCTTACCTGTTTAATGCAGTTTAGTGTCTCATGAGTGCAGTTTGAACATTAATGTGCTGCTGTTATTATATCAGCATGTTCCCAAATTACATTGCAGTGCATCACTGCATTATATGCACCATCTTCAACACAGCCACTATTGAGTTTGACATGTTTCTGAGGAATAGAGCCACTCTTTCCGGAAGATCCATCATGGCCATGCGACAGAGTGGACTGGAGAACAATAGTTTCTCTCAGTGTTTAGACAGGTGCTGATGTGAAGAGTAAAACAAATTAGTTCAAGTACTCATTTATTATTATTACATATGTGTGCTAGTAGTAAGAGACAGATTGAGGAAGTGTCGTATCTGCCATAGTGAAGTTGTAGAGTGGTTTGTTTGATAGATGTTTCATCATTTATTCATCCGATATTTACTCAAACCATGTAGTTTTTCGTAAAGGATGCTGCAAGTGAGACATTCTTACAGCTTTACCTCAAACTAGCCAACAGGGTCATTTGTGAACAAGAGACTGTGTCTCCACTCTCCATGTGCTCGAGTGAAGATAGACAGAACCGCTGTTCATTCGGAGGCAAACGTCTGACTCTTGGATGTCAGACTGGAATGTTGAAAGACGTGTAGTAGTTCATTCATATGTATGCTTGTGGTCTGCAGTCATCCGTGTCTTATCAGTAGAAGTTTAATTGTAGGCATGAACGTTTATGATTCACATAGATGGCTGTTCAGTGGGTGATGAATGAAATGTGAATCTGTGCAAGTAAAGGGAACAGAGAAAATGGTGAAAAGAAGAACCGACCTCCACCTTCCTGTTGTGTAATATGAGACGGCCATTAGACTGACCCCTCAGAGACTCCGTATGCTGTATCTAGACGCTACACTTTTGGTTTAGCTAAAGCTGCTTCTGGGTCATATGCTGTTCAATCATGCTAACAATGAAATCTACAATTAAACTTGGTTTTTCATGGTCTTTCCAGTCCATACATTCCTCATAGTATTATAGGAAAAGATTAAGAGAAAATAGAAACCCTGGTAAAGCCGTTCTGCTTGAGGTAGGCTAAACCTGTAGGATCTATGAAATAATAATAGGGTGAATAAACAAGCAAAGCAAACAAGAGTAAAAGTTTTTGTTTACATAATATATGTGTGTGTACGGTGTATAATAATTATGTTTATATAAATACACACACATAAATGTATAATTTTAAGAAAAAAATATATTTATATAATAAATATGTATATTTATATATAATATAGATTATATATAAATATAAACATGTATATACACATGCAAATGTTTCTTAATTATATACATGTGTATGTGTATTTATACATAATTATTATACACAGTGCACCCACATATATTATGTAAACAAAAACTTTTATTCTGCAAATGATAGGCATGTAACGATTAAATCGCGTGTGCCATTAAAAATGCCTGTCTGAAATCGATTCTGAATCGCAAGGCTGCGATTCTTTGTTTCATACACAGCTTGTGCGTGTACTACGGCATTTGGTCAGGAAGTCCTTATCAATCTAAAATCATGATGAGTCGGAGTCGTTTATAACGTGCATTTAAAAAAGCAACACTTGTTAAATAAAAATCATTCAAAATATTCTTTATTATCATGAAAATACCTGAAACAATTTGAAGAACAGCGATATAAATATTCCTGTAGACATTTCCTGGAATAGCATTTGTAATGCTACTTTTTCAGTGGCACAAAGGGAGTTTCTGCATGAGAGCGCCCCCTGTTGTTCCGATGTGTCGGGATTTCACCGTAATTCATTCAAATTCTTTTTTTGAGAAAACGCGCATTTGCACGATTAATCGTTACAGCCCTAGCAAACGATTAGTCGTGACTAATTGTGAGGCAGCACTAAAGAGAGTAATGCATAATGTTGAGACGCTTATTATAGTTTTGTGAATAGCTTAACTCTAAAATTTGACTTTGAACTTGACCTTTAAAAGTTTTATTTATGGGTACTTGACCTTGCAATGTCCTTTTGGGATGGTATCTCTTCTTACTGCCTCAGAAAATGTTTTAGTGCTTAAAGTTATTCATTCTCAAAAGAAGATGGTTTGATTGTGTTACAACAGGCTACCCAAATCTAACGTAACTGGCTTGCAGTAGTCCTCCATATTTTCCCTAGATTACAATTTAGATGATTGAGGTACTTATAGGTACTGAACCTTCTGTGATCATTTTGTTGGCTGTATTTTTAAGATCAGGTTATACACAGGGTTATTAAAGCTATTTAATTATAGTGACAACAAATCTGGCAGGACAAACAGTGACTCAGGCATGTTTCTGATTGTCTGACAAATGATCCCACATATCAAGTAATGCATGTTTAACGTTTTATTCCTGTTTGGTTCATTAGATACTGGATCTAAAATGCTAATCAAAGCACATGGGTGAACGACACATTCTGTTATACAGATCCGGATCATGTGGCCCCAAAAAAATCAGTGCTCTAAAGGCCAAAAAAGCAGTGCAAGTGTGTGAACGTTTTTCATGGCCCCCAGGGGTGTAAGAACGAGGCCTTATTCGCATCACTGCAAGGCTGAAAATGGCAGCCCGGAATTCAGGTTCCAGATGTGCCTCAGTAGAGGTGGTCTGAGCGCCTGAGCTATGTGCTTAGGGTGATGTTTGAGGGGTCGACTGAGTATACCTGTGAGGAATGTGTATGTGCAGGGGGTGGAGAAAGACAACAGGTCTGGACTTGAAAAAGTGGTCCCCCCCACACGCACACAACTGTATACACTCCCCACAAAAGTAGCTCTGAAACTTTACCCATCAAAACGGCCTTTATTTGGTAGCATTTATATTGATTGTTTCATGATCTATTTTATATATCTATTAAAGATACAGTAAGCACACTGGATGATCTCATGTTCCATAAATCTATGACTGTAACATTGTACACTTGACCTCCCCCTTTTCTCCCATTGACGACCCCACTGTTACCACCCACAGGCTTTTCTCTGTTTGCCTTCCAGCCCCTCGCCATAAACCTAAGGTCCAAAGTAACAGCAGCTAGTGTCATAAACTAATGAACCCCTTGATCCTTCATCTGTGGGAACAGATAGGGCACATGCACAAACATATCTTTAATTATCTCCTAAAGCATGGCCTGAAAATTAATAAAGCTTAAAATGATAGTTCACCCCAAAATGAAAGTCCTTTCATTATTTACTCACCCTCAAGTTGTTTCAAACTTGTATACATTTCTTTGTTTTGAACACAAAGGAATGTATTTGTAATCAAGCAGGAATAAGGAGCACCATTTACTTCCATAGTAGGAAAAAATACTATGGAATCAGTGGTTCCCAAAAAAAATTTTTTTTCGGCAGATTGATTACCATATATATATATATATATATATATATATATATATATATATATATATATATATATATATATATATATATATATATATATATATATATATATATATATATATATATATATATATATATATATATATATATATATATATATATATATATATATATATATATATATATATATATCCCCAGTTTTACTACAAATATCATGGGTAAACAGTGATTATTGTAGCAGATCCATGGTTACTTTGTGGTTTGCATGTTTTAACCCTAACCCTATGGTGCAAGGGGGGCACCAGTTTCATGATATTTTATAAAAAACATTAATTTATTATGAATTCTTTGTAGTTAAACCTAAAAAATTAAGGCTACTAACCAACCAAGTTCTAGAACTGTTTTTTGTCATAAAGTTTCTTTGGGGGGGATGCACCACTGAAAAAGTTTGAGAACCACTGGTTTAGAAACATTTTATACCTTTTGATGCAAAGCATTATTTCACAAAAACACCCTGGGAAGTTTTAAACCTGTTTCTAAGTGCTAGGCAATGGAAAATGCTTTTCCTCACGTACACCCTAGTCTTTCCTAACAACTTTTTTTGCCTGAAGGTCAAACAATTCAAAAGCTGTGCTGAACTTAGTTAACAGGACATTTAAAATGACCCGAAAAGACCTTAATGAGGGAATGTCAACAAATTGCTCAACAGGAAGCATGTAATCATCACAGGAGGCATTGACACCCATTGCATTTCCCATATCAGCCATAACACTGCCTAAATCCAAAGGAGAAACGTAGCTGCAAAGAGAAGGCTTGAAGAGAGACTAGAAGAGGTTCTCAGGATCTCCCTTTTATCAAATGAAGCAGACACTGTGCTTCTGTATGTGTTAACAGCGAGGATTAAACTGATAGAATATTGAGGAGAGAGGAGATGGTGTGCTTGGCTGCCAGCGTAATTATTTCCTGAGCGTTTGACAGGGTGCCAGTAATTACCTGATACTGGCCTCACTTCGTCTCAGTCAAAGGGGAGCGCAAGTTTACACTTGCACGTGCTACACCGTAAAAAAGTTGTTAGACGGTGCCTTTCGGTTTATGATTCCTCCTTCGCTTCACTTACTGGAACGGTTGTTAGCTAAAGTGGTGTGTATATAGTAATAGTATATGACTTCGAGTGCCATTGTGAGAGGACACACGCAACTTTAACCTCCACTCTTTTGAATTAAATGGCGCCTTAATGGTGTTCTTAACATATTGAATGGCTTCTGGGATGTTGAAGAGATAGCCGCTATGCACAGACAGCCGAGAGTCTGCTACACAAAGCATCTTGCTGGTGGGATTTGATTAGGCCTGAACTTTCACAGCTGTGGGGCTTACGATGGGCGAACAGAGTTAAGGGGCCTCTGTTCTCTTGACTGTAATAAAAGGGTCTGGTTTTGCATGAAACGTGATTTCATTTAGAGTCTTACTGACTCTAATTGGTAGCATACCCTACGGGAAGACACACAGCCTGGCTCCAGCCCTTCCCCCTGCCGGGCGGAGATACCATCGAGCTGTTGGGCGAAGATCCTGTGATAGCTCCACGCTGATATCTGCTTGTTTACACAAGGCAGGACAATAGCACCTGAATAGGGTTGAAAACACAAGCATGAGGTTTGCCTCTAACGTCCTGTTATGCCGTTATGGCACGTGCACCATGCAGGGCAGAAACTAGTGCAATTGCAAGCTCCTCATGGTATCACACCCCAGACATTTCCAATTGTCATCACATGTTGTGATGCAGTCTACATGAAATACTCAAGCTGCCACTTCTAATTGGGTCTGCCACAGAGCTGTTAGGACACTTGTACTGTTTCCTGCTGGAATTCTTAGTCATGAAGGACTGTTGTAATCCAAGCCTTCAGTCCCTGACACTATGTGTTTGAATTGCCTCTTTGTGCTTTAGAAAAAGCCACTGCCTCTCGCAAAGAAAAAAGGTCGGAAAGCACTGTTTGTATTCGGCTTTTGTAGCCAATTTCTGAGAATGTGGGGATTATACAGTGTCACTACAATTTACATACTCAAAGTGTAGACTTACCATTCAGCCCCACAGGGACTTTTACCAAAGTCCCTTGAACATAATAACATTTTCTTAGTACATGTTTTTATTTGAGCCGAAATACCATAAGGAGTGTTTGACTGCACCTCAGCTATGGTTGGTTCAATTGGCTGTATCTAATAATTCTCTTTCACAGTTTTACATTTGCACAGTACTAAAATTTTGTTTTTATAAATATGTGGTTGCTTAATAGCGCAGTTGGTAGAATGAAGAGCAAATGAAAGAGTTACATTCAGATCATCAAATGATATTTGCACTACATGCCAAGACATAAAACTGACTTCCTAAAGACTTAACATAATCTTGATGCTGAATTAAAAGCATCAAGATTGAATTAATTGTGTGTTGTTTTCTTAGCCTCAAAGCAAGATCATACAGACACTGTTGTAATTATAGTTAGGCCCTTTAAAATGTGTCTGACAGGCATCCATTCAGAAAGGGCTGTAGGCCGCCCTCGCTGTGAAGTGTCTCCTTTTAAGGTTTTAGTACATCTTTAAATCAAATACGGGAAATGACTGTCTTGTTGATTTATGAGTTTTATCATAAAAGAAGTGCAAAACTTTACTGTAATATCAATATTATCACCTATTAGGAAATGTGTTACCAACAATTATAGCCTAGTGTTACTCTAACAAAAATGTGCTTTTACTAGGTAAAATATAGCTTGAGATTTCATTTTGCCTTACTTATAATATTTCTTAAACCTTTAAACTGAGCCTATTAAGATTGTCTTGTAACAATAAACTTGGATTATATTTTCAATTGTGTCTTTTCTTACAGCTCTAAAGAGGTCCTTTGATATTGATGATGAGATCCCTTCATACTCCCCTACATCTTCTGTCACATCTCCCATGACCCCAAATGCAATCCTCAACAAAGCAAATGATGTGAGGAATCCAGGCAACCAGGTATCTGCTCCTTATCGCTCCAGGATTAGTATCAACTGCAGTCCTGCCCAGAGCCCTGTTTTGAGAAGCAGGATGGTCTCCAGCCTGTCCTTCAACCGAGGGACAATGGGAAAGCCCACTATCAACGCCAGCTCTGGGATCAACCGAGCAGCTTCTTTTCAGAACAAATTCAACCCTAATGGTTTCAATTCATCTACAGGCCCAGGGAGTGACAATGACAGTCTCCACAGCTCTTCTTCCAGTCTGGAGTACCAGGCCTCATCCAAAATGTGCTCCTACACCAGCCCTCCCCAGAGTCCTGTTGGGGTTGGGGAATACAAGGCTCAACGCTTGGGTAGCTCAGCCCTGAAGAAGTTCTCCTCCCATGGGAACGTCTTCCATTCTGAGATTGAGGGGCCTTTGGTTATTCCAACTGAACCCATGGGTATTAGTCATGGCTCCATGCCTTCTCTGGATCTCCAGATGGCAGAAAATTCAGGAATGAGACGAATGATTTCCCCTTTGTCAAGATTCACCAATGCTGGCACACAGTGGAACACAAGTCCTCATAACATCCAAAACAGCAGTCCCTTCGCAAAAGACTCCTCTCTCAACCAGCAGTCTTCTAAATCTAAAGAACCGGTGCGTCTCCACAAATTCCCTCTTGACCTTGACAACCTGGTCTTCAAGTCTCAGACAGAATCCACATCAGTGCCTAAACCACCACCAAGATTCCACACGTTATCCACCAGCCCCACTATCTCGGCTAGTTCCTCAGCATCCATCAGCAGCTTGGACAGCACCGACCTAGCCATGACCCACAACAACAACAACAATATCATTATTGACAAGAAGGAGCCCATCACTCCTTCTGGGGCTATCCCAGTTCCTAACATAAGTGAATCTCCCCTCCTTCTTTCTCCTGCTCAGACCCCTCAATTCAACATAGTCTCTAAACCACAAGTGGTTCATGTGGCCCCTGCTCCCACATTACCAGGACAAATAGGGACCAGCCCTGAGATAGATCAGGATGATATCCATGCCAAAGAAAGTGTGGGTTCCATATTGCAGAGAATTGCCTCTTTCTCCAAAGTGGAGACTCAAGTGCCCAACGCACGTCCGGCCATCCCATTGAGTAATGGTGTCAATAAACGCTCACCATCAGTACTGCCCAAGGAGCTAAAGAGATCAGAAGGTAAGCTGTATTTGTCCTTAACGTTTTAGTTCAGGTGTTTTATAAGTTAATAATTTGGGTTTATAAAGTTAACCGGGAGAACTGGGTCAATTGTAATGGTCACACTTCAAGATTTTCCGTTGAGCGTGCACTAAAAATGCCCTTTACAATGAATATGATTAGTTAAGCAAACAGAGCAATGTGAGCCTTAAGGTGGGTCTTTATTTAAAGTGTTGCTGTCATCACAACTGTCTTTCCACACCTTGACAACATACTGTAGAGGTGCAGAGAAAGGTGTGTGTGGGGGGCAAAAAAGGAGAAATTCCTGGCATATCAACAAATAGCTGAGTACAAACAGTGATAACAGTTCAGGGGAGCCTGTCATCGCTGCCTACCCAGTAAAGTGATCCCTGGCAGCCATAGCTGAGTTGCACACAGCCAGAGGCTACAGACTCAGCCCCTTCAACAGTTACATTTCTCAGGTGTGTCAATCATAATCTCATCCTATCCAGGGACGCCTACTTTAAGTACTATTAAGGATTAGTAAAATCCAGAGAAGGCCTGGAGTGTTGGAACCATAATTATGTTCTTATTTTTGGCTTTACATACCAATTGACAGAAATGAATTCAGGACTGCGGCTTAAGGATATCAAAGGCATCGGGGTGGAGTTAAGTCCCCACCATGAGCCTTACATATTAACCAGTGGTGGTTGAGTCAGGAGACATCATTATTTTTATATTAATTATCTAATATAGTCTTAAATGAAAGTGTCGTTTGAAACTTTTAAGAGCATTTATAATCTAATAGAATACTTTATAGTCATCCAAAATCAGTGGTATGAATTAGGATCATGGGGTGTGGAATGTAAATACTTAATGATACTACCAATGGCCAAATTGTTGTGATGAAGAAAGAGTAGAGTTAATAGTGGCATGCTACACCTCTGTGGAAACTATAGCAATGCCAGTACTGTCCATATTGTATCCACAAAAATTGCAATATGTTCGATATTACAGGGGCGTACCACAAACCACAAGGAATAATAATGTATTGACACATTTCAGACAAAATACATGTTGGAAAAACTGTGGGTTTGGATTGTTCTTAACACTAAGTCATATCCACGTTGTTTGCTGCTTGTTGTTGTGCTTTTGTCCGTCTTCACTTCCTAGGGTCATTTTTCCAGAGGGGACACAGTGCATTTCCTGCCCTGAGAAAAAGTGCATTAAAGTGAAAGATGTTTAGTCTTGTTGATTCTAGTTGTTGTAGATTCATCAGGTTTTGTGTCTTTACATCTGCAAGATCCCAGGCATCCAACACTCACACTGCTTCGTTTGTCTGCAACGTAAACGTGACCTCATTCACGCAGGGTGATTTATAAAATCCAACGTTAGTAAATGGAGCAGCAAATAGTTGCTGCCCCAGGCTTGCACCTGAGGCTGAGCTGTGTGGTGTTTACTGTCAGTTGAGCTGCAAACGTCTGTACTGATGGGTTAGTTAGAAACAGACTTCCCAATGGTCGCATCAGTTGAAGTCTGGGACACGGGCGCTGTTTGTTATGATATCTGCTTCAGGCAGTGTTTTTAAGTGGCGCTGCGTTGTCTTGTTTTTTATTTCATTTTTTCTCTCTAAATATCTAGGCGCAGTGCATGCTGATGTGGATCTTTCACAAAGCCAATGGGAAACACCCACCCATGTTTTCATCATGTTCCATCTGTATTTATTTTTTGAAAAGGGGATATATTTAGGCTTTACGTCACCTGCCCATCGTTCAGCTATATGTGGGCCTATTGATTTGCTTCCTGCGATAACAACGGAAAAGATCATTCACTGTTGTGTGCCAAACACACGACACGCTTGCAGCTGTGTTATAGCTGTCTTGGGACTTCCCAGTCTGCATAAACATTAATGTTACTGTCATAAGCTAACATGTAGTTTAATGTAACAGTATTGCTGGTATTGTGATCTATGTTAGCAAGCCTTCACATATAGTGTGCATCTAAACATATACCTGCTTAAGCACAGGTGGTCTTCCATTGGTCAAACAGATAAACCCACCCCAAACTCTTGCTATTGGTTGAACCTAATAAAATAATTTCTGGTTGGTCGAGGTCAGCAGAACAATTTTGCAGTTTGGATGGTGTCACAAACCATACAGTGTATACTTTTTGCTGAGGTAGTACCTCAGAAAATACACTTCACCCTAGCTTTTGCTTGCTTATCACAGCTTCTGTTTCATAACAGGCCAGTTATCACTTCACTTTAAATTTACTATCTAAATTCATCTGCCCCAAGAGTTTATCTTCTTCACATGACACAAAAAAACCTTCAAGAGATGTTTGACAGACTAACTCGTGTTCAGCTGTAACTCCTCATGCACTTATTAATGTTTGACACTGATGTAGGCACACACATTAAGCCTTAAAATTATCCGTCGTGTTACAGCTGGCTGTAAAGATGAAAAATGTTCTGCTAATGTGTGTTAGCTGCGTAAATTATTGTTTTGCTATCACTCCCTTTAGCTCAAAGATGTTTTGCTTCCAAGTAAAGTACATGAAAACAAAAACAGCCAAAGGCCTTTCCTCTATCTCTTTTTTCACCAGAGATGAGTGAGAGAGAGAGAGATAGAGTGAGTGAAATCAGCTTTGAAGTTGCTTATAAATACAGTAAGAGCTCCAAAACAGATGATGGTGTCTCTTCTGATACTGCCACAGCTACTTATGTGGTCAAATAAGGCATATATTCAGTCTGCTTATCTACTGGTTTTCATCATAGTATGACTTTTAAGATTTCCCCAGGTGTCTAAGTGTAATACTTGATCAGTCTCGCTGTTTTTGTCTGTCAAAGTGCTCGCTTATGCATTTCTGCAGTACTAAAATCCAGTCAAAATGAAAAAGATTTTTCATTCAAGACTTTTCAGTCGTCCTCCTCTTTATCTGCTAGGCCTTGGTTTCATGTCTCCGCATGTCTGATGTAACCCGAAAGCTCTTTGCTCCTTTTACAGCACAATTTATTCAGGATCTAATGACAATGATTTAGGGAATAAATTCTTCGCAAGCAGATGTTTAAGGCCAACCTTCCATTATCCCCTCCAGCTTAGGAAGACCTAGGAAGACCACTTTGCTTTGTAGAAGTAGTTTCGTAAATGCAATGAATTTTGGTTACTTTTTGCTTATTTTTTTTAATGGACATTTGGCCAATTTAGAGAGCACTAAATTGTCAAATTTAAATTGCAGTCTGTCCATAAAAGTGTTTCATGAAGTGACCAACCCACAATTTTATTACGAAATAGTATTTGTACTCATTTTTGTAATGTTTACGGTTTACGCTTTCCAGTCGTATCTCAGTTTCTTTTGTACTGAGACGGAAATGTGTTTCCTCAGCAGATAAGACAACATTCACGAGCAGCAGCAGTATTCATATCTTAGGCCCATAGATCACTAATGGGATTGACTTGCCTGCCTGTTTTTCAGGACATTTATCCATGTGAACCTGGTGATCTTTTCTGTGGAAGATTTGGATATATTTTCCTCACATTTAGCATAATTTATATCGCTGTCATCGATGATTTATTACCTGTGCTCACGTTTGAGGAGCTGAAGAGATGAGCGGTGTTTACAGTTTGTGTGTGTAAATGCGTACCCATTCAGCAACAGTATTTATCCCAGCTTTAAAGGAAAACACCACAGTTTTACTATGTTCTTACCTCAACTTAGATTAATTAATACATAGCCTACCTATATTTTTTCAATGCGTGCACTTTTATTCTTTGTACAGCACTTCTTGTATTTGTTGGCATTTAGCCTAGCCCCATTAATTCCTATGGATTCAAACAAAAGTTTTATTTTGTGCCACCATACTTACTCATGTAACTACTCATGTAACAGTCTTTAAATAGGGAAAACATGGAAGTGTTTGGTGGCTTCTAAATTCATCCTTGTTTGGAGCCATAAGAATGAATGGGGCTAGGCTAAATGCTAACACATTCACGAGGCGTTGTAAAAAGATTAAAAAGGACAAGTTCGGTATTTTACACTAAAAGCTCTGTATTCAGATTGTTTATGATGAAATAGAACGATTTTGATTGAAATTTGGACATATGATGCTGACCCGAGAATTTTCGGGTGTTTGTTGTATCCCCCCCACCTATAGAAGGTTTCATCGGACGCACGTGCACTGACACGATACACGTCTGGATCCAAACTTTACTTCCAGTTTCGTTTTTTAATGGTCTGACTACTTGCTAAACTGATCTCTTGAACAAATGCCTCGTCGAAAATAACAAATGTTTCGGTTTCCTAGTTAATCTATGTGTTGTTTTTTGCTTGTTATATAAATAAACTAAGTTTAAAGAACTTTGTTGTTATTTATTCTTAGCGGAGATTACCGGAAGTTACATGCAGACCACGACAGCCCCTTGTTTATGTTGTTACTGCTGAAAACGTCTATACAATGGCTGCATATAGGTGCACTGGAACAATCCTTCCTAAAATGCATTAAACGTTTGTTTACAAAGACGTGAAACTCACAGAGTGGTCAGGGGTGTTCACTGTTATGCTCACACAAAATCGCTGCAAAAGATGCTTTCCAACAGGTTTTATCATAGTTTTTGTCCAATTCCATTGAATTAGATGTATTAGATGTGCTGTGAGGTACGGTATTACTCCGCCGCCGGGAACGTTGTTTGTATTCTTGCAATTGGCAAAGGTGAATTATCGCCACCAACTGGTCTGGAGTGTCTATTATTCAAGCTCTCAACGGAAGAATATACGGGTGTGAGGCGTTTGGAAAAATAGGTCCACAAGTTTACAACGAATGCTAAAACACCTGTTGGAAAGCATCTTTTGCAACGATTTTTGTGTGAGCATATCAGTGAACACCCCTGACCACTCGATGAGTTTCACGTCTTTGTAAACGAAAGTTTAATGCATTTTAGGAAGGATTGTTAAAGTGCACCTATACAGCCATTGTAGAAGTGGGGGGTGATACAACAAACACCCGAAAATTCTCGGGCCAGCATCATATGTCCAAATTTCAGTCAAAACTGTTCTATTTCTTCATAAACAATCTGAAAACAGAGCTTTTAGTGTAACATACCGAACTTGTCCTTTAAAAGTGCACGCATTGAAAAAGATAGGTATGTAATACTTTGTCTAAGTTGAGGTAAGAACATAGTAAAATATTGAAAAACGATGGTGTTTTTCTTTAACAGATTTCAATAGAAACCATCAAGTCTAAGATCTGTTGTGTTTATTTCACATTTATACCCACGAGGCTGTTGAATGATTTATTCTGATTGGTTGAGAAATGTTTCATGGGTATGCATTATTTTTCGATAAACACACACCTGACCTGTCAAATAAATGTCTTATAATAACCACCAGAGCAATGTCTTAGCAATGTCAGTGGTACCCAAAGTATAAGCATAATAATTGACTATGGTCCTTTGAATTCTTTGAAAATAATGCCGAGCTGCTTTTCGTTGTGCCCCATTACCATCTTGGGTGTGCTTTATTTTCGAATAATTCAACGGCCTAATAATCGTCAATTATTCCTTACTTGAAGGTGTTACACGTGAATAAAGTTAAAATAAAATAAAATAACAAAAAATAAGTTAATAAAATAAACATTTATGCATTTGAGGGGTAAATAAAAAAGAGACCTCTCCTCTGGGTCACATCTAACCTCATCTAATTTTCTGAGCTAAAAATTCCTTGCTGATAACTGATGGACAAGATTTTAATTCTAGTGTTTGTCCTAACAAATCATTAGATGCGCTATACAAAATAATAAAAGAAAATTTAGAAGCAAGCACAGGTTTGATTCAGACATCCAGTTCAAGTTTAAACTTAGCCGTGATGGAGTAAACCATAAGTAGGCCTGCACACAATCTGTTTCTTGAGATTTCCACATTAAGCCGCACATTTGCAAAGTTTACATGCACCCTGGCCTTGTGGGAGCATTTTGTTTATTATTTATTATTATTAAATTATTATTATTTCGACTAAAGGTACATTCATTGTAATAATGTTTATGTCAGCTACTCAGGTGGCTTTATAACTTACTGTATAAAACAGAAGGTTGCTATTGGAAAAAAAATACTTTTATTGACTGGGATGAGTTAATTCTTAGTGGAAAAATATGTCCAGCCTGAGGGAACGTGCACACATCATCATATGCTCAGAGATGTTTAGTAGTGCTGACAGTCTGTGTAAGGGAGTCAGCGTTATTGAGTTCAGCACAATATATCACAGGACAGATATTATTAACCTGATATCGTAGATGCAAGGTTCTCTTGGAGAGCTTTGTTAAATCTGGCCCGCTTCCTAAACAAATAATGCCACAAGCTCTTAAGAGTGATATTAGTTATACTGACATTGTAGTAGTTCGCCTGTATTGAAATGTGGTTTTGGTGCTCATAAATAATTTGAATGAGTTCTCAGTGAAGCAGAAGCAAACATCTATGACAGAGTTTATGTAGATAATCCTGCTTTTGAACAAAAGTTTGGCTTTGGCACAGATGATAAGTAAACTTTCTTTTTGAAATTGTGATTTAGTTTTATAGCGTATCCATATTATATCTAGTGACATAACGGTTTGTATGTGATATGATGCATGCTGTCCAATCTGCTGATGGGCTGTGCTCAGATCACTCCAAACATGTGACAGGGAGTGAGGCCATTATTCAGGTCTTTGGACAGGATTGCTGATTTAGAAAGTGCCAACAGTAATGCATGGCAGCTGGTTTGGGGCGTTTTCGATCTGTGTTTTTCCTCTGACAAACAGGCACTGCAGTGCGAGGTGGGGGGGTTCAGTTGTGATCTTATGATTTAAGATTGGGTAAAATGCTGCAAATTTATGACTGAGACTACATCTTACCAGTTAAGAAATATTAACAATCAGATGACTCATGCCCAGTATATTTTACCAGGATACGTCTGTGTTTTACAGGGATTTAATTTATTTAGTGGCTGCACATCTTAATGCAGTTTGGAATGTAGGGTTGCATAAGTTCAGCAACTGGAGTTTATTCAAGACAGACTAAGAGCTGAAGTGTGTAATTTCTGTCATTTTCTAATAGCTGCTTTTGCATATCAGGCTAGGAACGGAGAAAGTATTTTAACATAAAAAATTGACACTTTGGATTTATGCCATGCCATTTCATGTAACTGAATCTTAACAATATGTGACCCTTTCTGTGAAATCTAGGCTAAAGGCTCATAGTCAGACATCATTTGATTTTACTCATTGATTTCACATTGATTTGACATGGCCTCACTCATGGGTTATATTTTCACACAATGTTCTTTACATTATGTAATATGATTTTATGTAGAAAACAGTAAATCACAAAAAGTGAGTTTTACAGACTAGGTGACATTGGGTCAGTGACGTTTGGGTCCGTATGGTTCAATTAAATGTAAAAGGGTTAAAATTTTTTAATAAATTTGCAGATTACTTGCTTACATTCTCTTTTTTGTGGACCAAGTCAAAAATGTATGATTTTATTTCATTTTAAAAGAATATTTGGGGGAGTATTGCAAAAATGTGGTAATCGGTCTGTGACAGTTGGTATAACTAGTATTTTTTGAATGAAAATATAAATATATATTCTTAAAAAAACGTGGAATAAAATATAATCATCTAGTTTAGTGTAATATGATTTTTTTTACATCATTTGTCAAAGATTATTTAGAACACAGAGCTGTTTTCTGCATATGTCAAGACAAATATTACAAAAATGCATTAAAATTTACATTTAGAAATAACTAATAAAATTATATTTTAAAATTATTGTTTTGTGATGATGCTTATATGCCATTGATAATTTCAGCGCTTAAAACTTTAGAGCATCATAATACACTGAAAAAAATGATTCATTCAATTTACTAAATTTCTTAAGGTAAGTGGTCGCAATCAATTTATTTAAGCTACATTTAAACAAAAGTTTTTTGTTTTGTTTTGTTTTTCTAATTTTGTTTGTTTAAATGTAGCCTAAATCAATTTATTGCGACCACTTACCTTAAAAAATTAAGTTAACGCGGGAATGAGATGTCTGTTGAAAACTCAAAATATTATTGTTAAAATACTCAGCAATAGTGTGCAACGATGAATTTGCACATGGGTTGTATAACCACATAGGGCCCTATCTTGCACCCAGCGCAATTGACTTTGTCAGTGACGCATGTATCATTCGTATTTTGCACCGGCGCACAGCGGGTTTTTCCCTCCACAGATGCACGTCGGCAAACTAGGGAATGAACATGCGCTCCCTGGGCGGTTCAGAGCAAAAAAGGAGGCGTGTTCCGGCGCAAACCATCCCTGATGCTATTTTGCAGTTGCAGAAGTCAGTGGCGCGTTGCGCGTGGTTCATTATGCTATTTTAAGGGCGCATGCTTGACCATAATGTATAGCGTGCACAACGCGCACACACTATCTAATCTACACAGATGCAACAGTTATTTTTGCAAATCATAAATTGTTACAGCATTGTGGTGATAGTTTTTATTTTTTGTGTGGCTGCGTTATTTTCATAAGTTTGTTATTTTTTGTAAATAATAATTAAAATGTTTTCATAAGAAACCTTAATGTATGTGAACTTGATTTGTAAGTGTACTTTGGGGTTGGACTTTGCTTGCGTTTCTTGGCTTTCAGCGGTGAGGGTGGACGCAGCGATGTCCTCTGCTGGCGTAAGGTCATGTGTAGAGGCAGATCCACCTCCCGTTACACGGCGTGCCCGATTTATGCTGGCAAGCTTGGGATTCCCCCGTCTCCTGACATCATTGTAGCGCGTGCGGCGCAACGGCCTGGGAATGCCAGCTGATGAGACAATTGTGCTATTTCCTCTCACGCCGGTTTAACCGACGCTGATTTGGGCAGTTCCCATCCCCATACAAAACAACTTCTCTGTCTTTGACTGCTCTTACAAGAATGTGGGTCTCCTCGGCTGTGAACCGCTCCTGGCGTGCACCTGGTAAATCCGTCATAATAATAGCAACCCGCCATGGAACTTGCGCCCTTGCGTTTAAAGGGAATGTTGGATAGCGTTCTGATTGGTTTATTTGACGTTACGCCCAAACCACACCTATGAATAATGAACCTACTTCAGACCAACCCCTTATTGATTTGCGCCTGGCGCAAGACTTATTTTTCCCGCCGGGAAAATAGCAACAGCGCCCAAGATCTGCCCACAAAGTCACTTGCACTTTGCGCTTCGCACTTGCGTTTTAGATCGTTAAAATAGGGCCCATAGGCATATAAACAACAATAAAACCTGATTTTCACAACATTGTGACTTTACATTTGAGCCAGTCATTGCATGTTGTTCAGCAGTATCTTATGGAGGCTTTCAACAACCTTTAACCACAAGTTATCATCTTACTGTATTTCAAAATTCTCAAGATGTTTACCTTTTTTTGAAACATTGGTTGATGTGCAACTTAATCCCCTTATTTGTTAGACTAAGATGTTGTTTCATTCCGAACATTTCTTTGTTGATTATCCAAGTTTGAACATCAGAGCCTTGGCTGTTCTGAGATCTGTAGCGAAATACCCGCAGAGACTCCTGAAGGCTGCTCTCATCAGTCAAACGGGCACACAGGGAAATATCATTTAAGGGCTTTATTGCCGGTCATGTTGGGTGTCAGGGATATAATCACAGAGCAGAGACTGTAATCAGAACGTTGCTGGATTGCTTTGACTGTTACGGGAACCACTCAGGTACCACCACCTCTGTGGGCAAACAGCGTTGTTACATGCCACACCTTCGTTCTACAGACATGACTCACGGGTTTGTTGACCAATCGCCTGTTTGTTATGCTTTGTGAGGCATTCTGTATTTAATCTGTGAAATATCCCGAGGGGCCAATACCGTATGATCTTTGAAGGGCCGATCTCAAACAGCAAAGAGTTTGCGCTGCACAGAGTCCATTGTTTTGACAGCTTCTCTGCGCACATTAGGTCGACTTTGATTCGAAAAGGCCATTCGCATGTGCTATTGATTGATCTTTCTCTTGGGTTTGAGTTTCCATTTCTCTTAGAGAGCTATGGGTCAAACAACAAGACCAGTTACTCTGGTTTCAAACGAGAAAAATCTCACTCTTTATTCATCTCCATTCCCGACGCTGAAGGACCTTAGATCGGTGCTTTAAATTGAGAGGTTTTGCATGATTGGCAGGCTTTGGGGTTTTTCCATCATTTTCATACCCTTTTGTGAAGTAGGGTTATTTTGACAATTGCGAAAAGAAAGTCGGGTTTTGAGTTGATAGAGCCAATTATTTATGTTAGTGTAAAGGCCTAAACAAATGGCAGTCACAGACTGTGATGGTGAGACTGTGGGAGCTGAATGTTTATTCTCCTGATCTGAAATGAAAGGCTTGGTTATATTTTTTGTAGCTGTGTTATCTTTAAAGCTATTTGACATTCTCGCTGTGTTTGTATCAGCCTTCAAGGCACCGTATCTTTAATAAACAGGAAACTGTAAACTCTAAAGTGCTCTTTCTCACTAATACTTTAGAGTGACTCATCCGTTATAAGGGGTGTTATGTTCTCATTTTGACAGTTAGCTACCCCCCTAAATATATACTCTGTTGTACAGAAAGAGCTCTGAAGATTATAACATTACATTGCCTAAGGAATGAAGTAATAACCAAGAGATAGATGTTAATGCTCTTAAAGTTCATGAGACTTACTTACATAAGATCTTCTGTTTCATTAAAGTTTTAACTTTGTCCCAGGAGTTCCCATAATTACTAGTGAAAAATAAAAATATACACGTGTTTTAGGCTGCATGAGAAATTGCGTGTTATTTCTTCTGAAACTCGTACATGTGAGATTGCTAGACTATTTTTTCTAATGAAAAATCTGTAAAGTCTTCATTTTCCTTCAATTTAATATCATTAATGTTTAGAGAAACAATAAATATAATAAAGTGTTCTCATTTGGATAGTTTTTCGTTTAAAGGTGCAGTGTGTAATTTTTAGAAGGATCTCTTGATAGAAATGCAAAATATTTATAAAACTATATTATCAGGGGTATATAAAGACCTTTTATAATGAACCATTATGTGTTTATTACCTTAGAACGAGACCTTTTTATCTACATATACCGAGGGTCCCCTTACATGGAAGTCACCATTTTGTGCCACCATTTTTCTACAGAAGCCCTTTAAGGTGCAGTGTGTAATTTTTAGAAGGATCTCTTGACAGAAATGCAAATTAATATACAAAACTATATTATCAGTGGTGTATAAAGACCTTTCATAATGAACCGTTATGTTTTTATTACCTTAGAATGAGACGTTTTTATCTACATACCCAGTGGGTCCCCTTACATGGAAGACGCCATTTTGTGCCGCCATGTTTTTTACAGAAGCTCTTAACAGACACTTTTTAATAAGTTATCTTCACCGGTGATATGTTTGTCCTGTGGCGGCTACCGTAGCTTCTCTATGCATTTCAAAAGCGAAGGGTGAGCTGTAAACTGAGTTGTTAGTTGCAATTTGCAACCTCACCACTAGATGCCACTAAAATTTACACACTGCACCTTTAATAGATTTGTGCCACTGTTGCACATATACTTGAAGCAAAACCTGCATCTTAAAGGGATAGTTCACCCAAAAATGAAAATAATGTCATTAATGACTCACCCTCATGTCGTTCCAAGACCTCCGTTTATCTTCAGAACACAGTTTAAGATGTCTTCTATTTAGTCCGAGAGCTTTCTGACCCTCCATTGAAAATCTATGTACGGTATACTGTGTCCATGTCCAGAAAGGTAATAAAAACATCATCAAAGTAGTCAATATGACATCAGTGGGTCAGTTAGAATGTATTGAAGCATCGAAAATACATTTTGGTCCAAAAATGACCACTTTATTCAGCATTGTCTTCTCTTCCACGTCTGTTTTAAAGCGCATACGCGAGACTAAAGTCACGTGACTGCAGTGATGTGGATGACGTATCATCCTCAGGCATGTTTGCGAAGTTTTATTTTTTCAAACTTACAGCGTGCGTCTCCCTCAGACTGTAAACAAAACCCGGGCGCAAAAAAACAGCCGGGGTGCACCAGATAACACGTCAGCCGCGTCGTACATCATCCTCGTCACTGCTGAAGTCATAATTTTTGTTCTTTTTGGACCAAAGTATGTTTTCAATGCTTCAACACATTCTTAGTGACCCACTGATAGCCTACTGTACATGGACTACTTTAATGATGTTTTTATTACCTTTCTGGACAGTATACCATACATAGATTTTCAAGGAAGGGTCAACAAGCTCTCAGACTAAATATAAAACATCTTAAACTGTGTTCCGAAGATAAACAGAGGTCTTAAGAGTTTGGAATGACATGAGGGTGAATCATTAATGACATTATTTTCATTTTTGGGTGAACTATCCCTTTAAGAACCACCACCACCAGCTTAATCTAGTATGCCAGATTAAGTATGCATGCTTTATCCTCGACAACCTAGCACACAGACGGGAAACGGAGGTGTTTAAATTGCTTTTAACACTAAACATTTTGTTGGTGTAAATGTAGTGATTTACATAATTCCTTTAGTGTATCAGGTGCTACAACAACAGTGTATGCAAATATATGGGGAGCCATTTGTTCCCTTTGTTTTACTATTAGCAAGCAAGAAAGAGCTCTCCACGCATTCGAGGCGTTATATCAAGTTACAAGAAAGCTTCAACACATACTTCACCAGTTCCCACATAGATCCAGCTGTCTTGATGCACAAAATCTTATTGTGCTGAATTGAAAAAGATTTCCCGGGGGCATCTGGAATCTGCCATCACATCACAGAGGAGGTTTTATATGCCGTTTATGCCGTAAACAAGCGTCTCTTTGTCCAAATGACCCGCTGTTTGCATGAAGCCAATACTTCCTCAGCACCTGATACGTCTGCGTGTGCCAGATGATAATACTAATATTTGGAATCTCTGCACATACAGTACTGTCATTCATAAGTACCCTTAGGGAAAAGTCGTAAATGAAATTTCTTCAGTATCTCAACTATTTCTCCTAGACAGTAATAAGATGACATTGAAAGTCAATGTAAATTGCTCGATGTAATGTCTGCGAAAAAAACCCTTGTCTCATTTGTATCTCTGGTAGAATTTTAGAAGATATCTTAACACTCTATCAGACTATAGACCTTTTGCGTGTTTGCAAACAGAGATGATGTTTTTTGTGGGCGGAGCCCAACTGGTGGCAGAAAGTGAATGCTTCTCAATAGCTGTGTGAAGTGTTTTAGCATTAAACTGTGATTTTTTTGGATCCGATGATCTGTAGAAGTCTGTTTCCCCTATATTTCTCTTAAGTGTAATGCTTCTTATAACGTTTTGACCAAGTTACGTTTATTTTTTAAATAAATTAAAAGTTTAAATGGCTTGGCTACTAATTGTGTGCATGTATGTAATGTATATGTATTGTTCTTTATTGGTAAATCAATTATTTTTACAGTATGAATTGCTAAAGTACTTATAAGAGCAATACTATCATGTTTCTGTATAATCATTTATTAAATATTTCATCATTTCCTGTTTTCAATTTCTTCCTTATATTTTTAGCCTACGTGTTTGATCTAAAACTATTATGTTTACATACAAATTAATTTGTATAGGCCTGTTTATATACTATTAACACTTTACATTTTGTGCGTGTGTGCTATGTTTATATATTTATTAGTAAACATCATAATTTAGAACAAACAGGAAGAAGACATAGGCTAAGATATAAGGTAAAAAGAAGTAATAGAAAACGAAAAAAATACGAAAACTTTAATAAAAGGATAATATTATTGATATTATGAACTAAATCAAATCTTTAATCTTTCTAAATAAATTATAAACGTAACGTGATGAAAACGCTATAAGAAACACATAGAGGGATCAGAATTCGACAGGAAACCGGATATCTTCTCTAATTATTTTCTATTCTAATTATTAAAAGATTTTCTTAGATTATTAAAAACCTGTCCGGTTGAGGGCTTATTGCAACCATAAACACCTACGTTTATCTTCAAATGGTGTCTTTGACGACGGTATACTATAAAAATGAAGGTCATCTATTTTGGCATTCCTATTCTGACACTCAACAGCACAACAAGACATTTTCTAGTGAGTTATATTGTTCGTTTCACTCGTGTCTCATTCATTTCCACTGTTTTTCTGCCAACACATTGGGCGCGTGACGTAACTGTGACGTCGACTCGCAAAAGGTCTATACTCACTTTTGCAAAAATCCCAAAGATTTTAAACAGTTCTTATCCGATCATAACCAAATGAATCTCAGCTATTTATCCACATTAATTTTAAGTTCATATTAGTATCTCAAATATTGGTACCAAATGTATGCATATCTTTACCTAATGGTACATATTGGGACATTTTTAAAGGGTACATATTTTGACAATTATTTTTGCAGTAAAACTGTCTGATTTTGTGTGTATGTTTTATGAATGAATTCTAGAAGATGCATCTCTGACAAAGATGATGATATTTGCGACATAACTGACATTAAACCTAATGGTTTAATGTGGGAAGCTACTTCGGTTTACACAGATACCGATAGAAAGTTCCTTATCACAGCCATGACAGATAGCAGAGAAGCTCCAGTACTAATCTAGCTAATGCTAAGCATCTGTTTTCCTCCATTGATATTGATAGGCTTACGTTTTTGGGATGAGAGGTGCATCAGCTGTTCATAATGGAAGGCTGTTTGTTTTTGTGTTTATCCTTTTTTAACAGGACGGGAACTACTCGCGAGGAAGGAAATGCCTGATCCGTGAACTAAACTAAACTTGTGTATATCCGTCTTTTGAAAGCCGTAATAAACTCACCCAAGTGTGTAAACATGAAAGATAAGGCTCTGCTAGGATATACTTATGCCTGCTTTTGAAATCCATTCAGTTGCCATAAAAAGCAAGCTGCGTGCCAACTCTGGCCTGCGCACCCTTTGCCGCCAACAATGCAGCATACAAATGGCCTACAGTCTGCAAGTGAGGGGGCATCGCACTGACCCACTGCTTTTTTTATACAGCCAGAAAGTCAGACATCTTTTAAAGCATGTAGGCAAAAGGCCTGTGTCAACAATGTCACGCTGCGCGAGAAGTGCATCCGTCTAACTTTAAAATTGATTAAAACGCTAAACGGCACAAATGCTGTATCGTGCCACCAATAAAATCATTTACACCCGCATGATTGCTATGACCCTCTCCAATCGTTTTACACTGCTTTTTCTAAATGGACTGGACCCAAAATGCAAAACATGCTTTGAGGGTATAAATCATTTTTAATTAGGTGAGCACTCAATTACAAAGATTGCTCTCTTAAAGTGAGTTAGGCAAATTGGTGAGGCTAATGCTCATTTCACAGGGAGATTAAGTGGGGCGACACGGGGTGTTCACCCTTCTGTCTGGAGATAAGGACAGCAGGCACCCTGCTGAGGACAACAGGATGAGGGACAACAGGGGATGGGATCAGAAAGAAAAAAGGTTGTTTGAATCTTTGAGTACAGGGGTGTTTGATAAGATATGGACGTCATGGGCCTCCTTTTTTAAAGTAGTAGTTCTGGCAGATAAAATGTGTCTTTTAACAAACCTAGTGTTTGTTTGTTTTTAAATGTAGGACCTATTTAGTAATCATGCAACTTACATTTAAAAAAAAAAGATTTCCTAGAAGGTGGCACGGTTCTGCACATACAGCTGATGTCTCTGAAAAAGATTTTTCTCTTTTTGATGACAAGTTATTCTCTTCTGTTATGTAAGACTAGAGGAGAGTCTGAAAAGCGTAGTGAATTCATTAACTGTCAGAGATTTAAACAGCATCTGGTGATGAGATCCTGTTATTGTTGGTGTAAAGGAAAGCTTTACAAGTCCTTGAACATTGACTGGAGCTGTCCGGTCAGCCAGCTGAGTGGAAACGGAATAAGGATGTGATCGTCACGTTAAACAACGACTCCAAGCAGGAAACGGTTACAATAGAATAAAACGTTCTCTTATGTAATATTTTAAATGTCAATCATTAGTAATGTAATCACACACATTCATAATCATTATAGTTTCAGGCTGTCAAAACAAACTCACACCAAATGTTTGATCTGCGGGTCCTTTAGAAATTATATTGTTGTGTGAGCTTTAAATGCACAAGGGCCAGAGAGGAGACTGAAAGGCTTCTCAGGAAAAAAATGATTGACAGTTAGGAAATAAATCAAAACAAATATAAATACGTACACTGGAAACATGTCTTACTTTTTTTAATGTGGTTCACACATGAATATATAAATAACACATGCATACGCTGATTAGCTTTAATGTATTTATTACCAAATAAAACCAAATAAAACACAAACTTTTTTATACTACAAAACGTTTGTACAACATGAAATAAACACAAAATAAACATCCAGTTAAAGTAAAGTGCAGTAATTTACTACAGTGTTAGGATTATATAAAAATCATAGATTAAAATATACACTCACCTAAAGGATTATTAGGAACACCTGTTCAATTTCTCATTAATGCAATTATCTAATCGACCAATCACATGGCAGTTGCTTCAATGCATTTAGGGGTGTAGTCCTGTTCAAGACAATCTCCTGAACTCCGAATGTCAGAGTAAGAAAGAAAGGTGATTTAAACAATTTTGAATCTGCTCAGTTACTGGGATTTTCACGCACAACCATTTCTAGCGTTTACAAAGAATGGTGTGAAAAGGGAAAAACATCCAGTATGCGGCAGTCCTGTGGGCGAAAATGCCTTGTTGATGCTAGAGGTCAGAGAAGAATGGGCCGACTGATTCAAGCTGATAGAAGAGCAACTTTGACTGAAATAACCACTCAATACAACCGAGGTATGCAGCAAAGCATTTGTGAATCCACAACACGCACAACATTGAGGCAGATGGGCTACAACACTCATCTCCACTACAAATAGGAAAAATAGGCTACAATTTGCACGAGCTCACCAAAATTGGACAGTTGAAGACTGGAAAAATGTTGCCTGGTCTGACGAGTCTCGATTTCTGTTGAGACATTTAGGTGGTAGAGTCAGAATTTGGCGTAAACAGAATGAGAACATAGATCCATCATGCCTTGTTAGCACTGTGCAGGCTGGCGGTGGTGGTGTTATGGTGTGGGGGATGTTTTCTTGGCACGCTTTAGGCCCCTTAGTACCAATTGGGCATCCTTTAAATGCCACGGCCTACCTGAGAATTGTTTTTTAACGTGTCCATCCCTTTATGACCACCCTCTGATGGCTACTTCCAGCAGGATAATGCTGGAAGTTAAAATTATAATATCAAATAAAAAACTTCATATGAATAATAAAGATATATAAATTAATGAGACAAAAAATGGCAGTTAGAGGGATTATTTGACACCGCAGCTGAACTGAAACAGTGGCAAATTTCAAAAGGACTTCCTTCGGCGGTGTACACGCTGCTGACCGCCCGCTGATCACCTGGAACTCGCATAACCAAAAGACGTCAGAGGAAATTTTAATATAGGTGCTATCTTTACAAACTGACTACATATTTGAAGTTTACTCATCTATATTCTCTAAAAAAATTCTTTAAAACTACATTTTATGACACAGAACGAGTAATATTTTGAATATTGTGCAAGTTTTAAGCTCCATTGCCATTAAGGCAAAATGCATTCTGGGAAACTTGGCTGTCATAAGTCCACACAAGTCACCTTTTGATACATCCTCGATAAAATGGGCGGATCAAGAAGAAATCCGTGATGTTATTTGAACTTGGCTTGATGTGAACTTGGATTTGGACTGATAACGTTTCACAAGTCCACAAGAACACAGGTACAGACAAGAACGCATATTGAAAAATGCCTTTGTTGTTGCAGTAGTAACAAAGAAGCAGAAGATTTTGCTTTTTTAATATTATAGACTCACTACCTTCTGCAGTACAAACACATGCATGTAGTCCACCATGCTGTTATGTGATATAGCGTTGTCGGACTAGGGTCAAGACATAGGGTGATGATGACATCATCATTTCACAAAAATAGGCAGATTTGGCTATACACACCAAACGGCAAGGTTGCTGTTTTCAGATTTATCCACTCTATGTTATGGTTTCAAAAAACAAAAAATAAAATGTGGTTTTAGGCTCCCAAAACGGCTAAACATGTCTCAGTGTGGACGGGCTCTTCTTAATCTGTTATGTCTTTTGCTTTTTTAAATTCTATATCTTGTTTCAAGCATTTGTAGATATTTGTGTTGTAAAACAAGTTGCTAAAATACTAAGTAAGATTTTTGTTTTTTCCATGTACAATCGCTAGTAGTAACACAAGAAAGTAGACTACGCTTGTTACTGTGTTATTGTAGTTCATTTTTGAAGCATTTACTGTAAAAAAAATAGGTTTTACATTTACACTGTTTTTAATAAAGACACTGTGTTTAAGAAAATCTATGCTAAGATAATGTAAAGTTAACGATCTTCAACTCAGAAACTAAAATACAAATTTACATTCCCAAGGTTGAAAGTTAAATCTGCTCTAGAGAAACATAAACTTTAAAAGTGCACCTATAGAGCAAAGCTTTTAAAAGTCTGTGTACCATTGCTCCAAGAACCGCCTTACGCAAACACGGTGGGCATGTGAGACCGGAGCACTAGCCATGTCACTCTTGCATGCTTATAAAAAGTCAGTGTTTGTCCTCCTGTTGCTGAGATTGCATCTGTTTCTGGAGCCCATAAGGAAGATGATCTGTCACCCATTACATGAGTCATAGAGTTACACTTTAAATCTGTCAGGTGGATCGACAATGTTCATACATTATGCAAATCCTTGTACATAATATTGCGTTGGTCTGGTGTTGACAAACCTTAGCACTTGACCATCAAATGTAAACCATCAAATTTGTGAGTACTTAATTTGACCATAAACTTAAACGAATCCCTCCAATGAGCCCCCAACCACACCTAGCTAGCTGGACTCTGATCTTGTGAGGTTTTCAAATATTTTTCCTGCCTCCCCTATTGACCCTTCACTCCGGCGTTTAGCCGTGATAAAGTAATTAACCATGTGTAGTAGACACGGGTTATTAGGAGCAGAGTTTAGATAAGATTTCCCTGCGAGATTTGTGATACAGGGTCTGATCTGGACGCAGCATTCCAGGCCAGGACCATCAGTATTCCCACTGTTGTGTCTGATGCCTGTAGGCATGGCAATTTGTCTCGGCTTCACCAACAAACAAGCCCAGGGGAAACGGTGCAAGGCTGGGCTTGTAACGGTGGCAAGGCTGATACGAAAGACCTAGAGTGGAAAGACTGAGGCTTTATGTAATGACTTTCTGGCCGACCCAGAAAGAAAGACGGGCGTCTGTGTTCAAATATGCATTAACGTACACCACGATCTCTCCTTTCGTTGCACACACACGGATCTACAGACTTTTTCTCTTTGATGCAAGCACAAACAGACTCAGTGATACTGTGGGAATACGGTGCTGCCTGCTCAACGCGATTCCCTGTGGTCTTTCCAATCAGTTGCTTAAAGCACAGGAAATACAGGTCAGACAGCAGATGTGCTTTCAACTATAGGACAAATCACACCCTTCTTTCAGTGTGTCAGGATCAAACGGTGTAGCCAGGGGTGCCACAATTTTGCTTTCTAAACACCTCTAACCTTTCGAGAAGGGAGAGGAAAAGAGGAAAATGGATACCGCTGTGCTGCTCCGTGCTGGAGCATTTGTGGGTTGCAGCATATACGTGTTTGTAGAAATGTGCACGAGTCAGCTTATGCGTACGTGCTTGGACATTTGTTTACATGCCGTGTACAGTCAATGACAAATGGATTCCTCCATTTTAAAGATGCATTGTGTAACTTTTAGAAAGGGTCTCTTGACAGAAATGCAACATACATAACTATATTATCAGTGGTGTATAAAGACCTCACATAATGAAATGTATTGTTTTTATTACATTGCCATTTAGTGCCGCCATATTTCTACAGTACCCCCTAAACGGACAAACTGTTCTAAAGAGCACATTTTGTCACTACGTCGTCTCAGACGATGAAGTGTTTGTCCTGTGGCGGCTACCGTAGCTTCACTATGCGTTTCAAACACAGACTGTAAAAAAAGATGGACGATGGCTGTTCGCTGTCTTCCATTGGTGAAAAGTGATGCCGTGAGTGTCCCTTTACGGCGCTGACATCTTGGGTCTTGAGTCTTCGCAGTAGCGATTTTGGGGACCAGTCCTGCGCAGTAGTGAGCAGGAAGTAAAGCTGCGAAATCAAGGCCCCGCCCTCTGAGAATGCACATATCAAAGCTGTCAATCATGACATCATACCACTGTTTTTATAACATTAAATAACTAAAAACAAATTTATTTTAAAAACAAACCCTTGAATTTACATCAGCGTGATAAAAACTACAGTAAATGACAAAAAGATAATTGAAGTGTAATTAAATTTAGTTGAACTCAAGTCCCATTAAATAACGGGGGAGGTGGGGTTTAGGACCTATACCAGGACCAGTCACTGGGGGGCGATCGAGATGTTTTGGCTTCACTTTTCAGGGCTTGTGTGGCACGCTTGGTTTCGAAAGTGAGGGGTGAGTTGTGGACTGAGCCGTTGGTTGCAATTTGCAATCGCACCGCTAAATGCCTCCAAAAATCTACACACTGACCCTTAAAGGCGATGTGCATGATTAAAAAAACACTTTGGAAAAGGGAGTTGGGCCGAGTACCAAAACACACTTGTAGCCAATCAGCAGTAAGGGGCATGTCTACTAACTGGCATCTTTGCCTGGGTTGCGTATTTGTGGGGCGGGTCTGTTAAAAGAAGATCCAGATTCTATTGGGGTAGTGGCGTGTTTGTTTAGGTGATTTCAAATATCAACATTGGCTTTCAGAAATCATTCACCCCACCTTTAAATTAACTGTAAAAAAAGTAATGTGTGAGCAATTCCATGCAAATTCCAGGCCATTTCCGACTTTTTAAAAATTATTTTTCAGTTAGGTTAGGTAGGGACAGACTTCAGAAAAGTTACATCCATAAAGTTGTTTTCCTCATTTGCACACACAAATTTTTTTAAATAAAATAAATATTGGAACACATGGAACATTTCTTAACCAATCAGAATAAAGCATTCAACAGGCCCATGGTATAAAAAATGTAATGAAGAGTTTGGTTCCAAAACGAGAGAACTTTTCTTTAATGAGAAAATTGTTTGTCGTTACTTTTTTTTTTTTACTGAAAATGTCCCATCATTACGTTGAATTTGCTTGTGTGTGTATGTGGAGTTTCATTATACCATTTATACCACTTTCAACTAAATTAAGTTGACTTAAAATGTGGAGTCGTGGAACCATCAAGTAAAAAATAAGAAAACATCTTTCTTAAATGGACATTCCACTTTTTTGAAAATATACTCATTTTCCAGCTCCCCTACGGTTAAACATTTGATTCTAGTTTTGGAATCCATTCAGCTGATCTCCGGGTCTGGCGTTAGCATTTTTAGCATAGCTTAGCACAATCCATTGAATCTGATTAGACCATTAGCATCGCGCTAAAAAACCCCAAAGAGTTTTAATATTTTTCCTATTTAAAACTTGACTCTTCTGTAGTTACATTGTGTACTAAGACTGAGAGAAAATTAAAAATTGATTTTCTAGGCAGATATGGCTAGGAACTATACTCTCATTCTGGCGTAATAATCAAGGACTTTGCAGCTGTAACATGGCTGCAGCGGGCGTGGTGATGTTGCGCACTGCCCGAAAGTGGTCCCCTTGGTTACTTTCAATAGCAGGGGACTATTTTCAGTCAGTGCGTAATATGACTAACAATAACTACAAAAGAGTCCAGTTTTAAATAGGAAACATATCAAAACTCTTTGGTTATTTGTTAGCGTGATGCTAATGGTCTAATCCGAATCAATGGATTGTGCTTATGCTAAAAGCGCAAGCACCAGACCCGGAGATCCGCTGAATGATAATAATAATAATACATTTTATTTATAAAGCACTTTTCATAAAAGAATCTCAAAGTGCTATGGAGTCCAAAACGGTAAAAAACAAATTATTAATTCTAGGGGAGCTGGAATATTAGCATATTTTCAAAAAACTGAAATGTCCCTTTAAATGCATACGAATAAACATCTTAATTATTGCAAATGTTTTTTCGAATGCATTTTACACCTTGACATTTTTTACTTTTTTACTCCAAAGCAAAAACTTTGAAAATGAAAATCATAAAAGAGGTATTGTTCAAGCATAGAACTATGTTCAGGCATTGTCTGTGAAAAATTTTTTCAATGCATTGTTTGTAGGTTTGTGTTTATGTGTCTACAAGCAGAACAGGAAGAAAAGACTAACTTAAGCACATCACAGTGTGATGATGTGCTGCCTGACTCAGGCATCTCTCTCTCTCTCTCTCTCTCTCTCTCTCTCTCTCTCTCTCTCTCTCTCTCTCTCTCTCTCGTCCTGGTTCTCCTCTTCTATGACAACAGCAACATAATTACATTCTCTGATGATGACACACTCATTGCGACTGGCCTACATCGTATTGGATAATAACTGCAGCTTTAAAAAGAAGATTGATGGTTTGATGGATGGTTTCTAATTTTTCGTTTTCATTAGCTGTTGTTTTTTTCTTATATAGATTCTCCTCCACTGAGACTGCAGTATCTTTCTTTGTTTGATTGAACAGTTACTGAATCAAGCACTAGGGGGTAGCAAAGTTCTCATGTCAGATTAACCCATCTGATTGAAATGCTTTATTCTAAAAGAGTCATTTACACATTGAAGTGAAAACACGCTTCCCCTCATTCTTCTAGAGTGATGCTAATACGGTTACAAAAAAAGCTGTAATCACGAACGGCACTTTGAGAGCCGCACTCTTTTCGTGCCAATTTACACATCATACTAAAAGATGCTTATTTGCTTTTATTTCACTTTAAACAGGCCTCTTTAATCGCATAAAAACAATAATTAAGAGTCAATTGTTGCCAAGTGCCTGGAGCAGAATTAGAAATGGAGAATAAAGCAGTGATTTTATCAGCCCAGCAGCATACTGACTTGCTAACAGACTGTGATTGTTGCATTGAGAGCAAACAGGAGCTCTCATTCTCACTGGTGTTAAGCACCATGCCGGTCAAATCTCCTTTGATCCGTGTAGATGCCCGATCTTTAGTGACCCCTATAGAAGCCCTGCTTCACATCGTGGGATAAGGGTGGGATTGTAAAATGCTGATGTTGCAGGGCAGCTCGTCTGGAATACGTCCCCGTGCAAATGAGCGGTTAACTTTCACATTAGCACCGATTAGGAGTACAAATAAGATCCTTGTGTCACTAATAGAGGGCTTTTGGAAACGATGACCTTCTTAAAAGTCACAGCTCTGTTCTTTTCAGCTGATGTGAATGCGATCATATTTTGGTTAGGCACATGACTGGTTGCTCGTGTTACTTTTGCTGACACAGATGTTTTTTTCATGCAGTTTACATAAATAGGCCTATAGTGTAACAAGTACAAGTAGTAGTAGTTTTTATAGTATGCGCTTTTGAAATTTTTTATTTTTATTTTTTACCTTTTGGTTCTTACATTTATTCTTTTAAATGTATGCATTTAAGTTGAGTGGTTGTTTCTAGAAACATACTTGAAAAAATATACACCTGTGTAAGTTAAAGGATTAGTCCATTTTTTTTTTAAATCCAGATAATTTACTCAGCACCATGTCATCCAAAATGTTGATGTCTTTCTTTGTTCAGTCGAGAAGAAATTATGTTTTTTTGAGGAAAACATTGCAGGATTTTTCTCATTTTAATGGACTTTAATAGAGCCCAACAGAACTTCTTCAACAGAGTTTCAAAGGACTCTAAACGCTCCCAAACGAGGCGTAAGAGTCTTATCTAGCGAAACGATTGTCATTTTTGACAAGAAAAATAACAAATATGCACTTAAACCACAACTTCTCGTCTATCTCCGGTCATGTGACGCACCAGTGCGACCTCACGTAAATACGTCATCACGACAAGAGGTCACAGAGGACGAATGCGAAACTCCGCCCCAGTGTTAACAAGTGTGTAGAAAGAGGACCGTTCCGACGTTGTTGTATGTGGAATGATACAAATTAATGTCTTTGTGTTAGTTTATTGTTTAAAATGGTCCGCAAATGTGCGTTTTATATATGTAACACGTGACCTTTCAACGTCATTACGCATTTACCCGAGGCTGGCGCTTTTCAGGACCAGAGATAGACGAGAAGTTGTGGTTTAAAAGTGCATTTTTTTTTTCTTGTCAAAAATGACAATCGTTTCGCTAGGGGTGGGCAATAAACCGGTATGATAGTAATTACCCAGACAGCAATTTAGCTCTTACCGACGTTGGGGCGCATGTACTTGCCCGACATAAAGTGCCTCGGTGAGATGTCTTATGGAGATCGGTAGCTAATAGGCAAGACATCGGGAAGATGGTGGCATTAGAATGATCGCCGACCGTGAGCCAACGTAAACCCGCCCTAATTATTATGACCTATATGCGGCGCGATCCGCTTCGCTCTCCCACTGAACACAGCTGATTTTCGGCTGCATCGCTGAAAACGTCAAGGCATGCTTATAAAGCAGCTGTTCCAGTGTTAAAGGGAGCGAGGCGTCAGGATCCCACCGTTATATAATTGATTTGTTTAGGCCAGGGGTCTCCATGGTGCCAGCACATTCTATTAGTCTCAATTGTAATATTTATTTATTACATACATATGTTTTATATTAACTTGGCTTGGTTTACGTATGTTAACATATTAAACAATACTAAAACATATCAAAAAGTAAAATAAAATAAAATCAGTAAGTAAAACAAAAAAGTTTTGAGTAGAATAAATAAAAAAGTAGCCCTCCAGATTGTTTTATACATATTGTTGTAGCCCTTGCTCACAATGTTGGAGACCCCTGCAGGCTAACTCATTTCATATTGTGTATCAACAACAATCAACCCTCAATAACAGTTTATGTTGTGTTAATCATAAAATTTCTTCCCTAACAATTTGACAAGAGCTAGTGGAGAAGTAGGCAACTAGCCCACTTGCATGCAAGACTCCGTCAGTGGCTGCGCAGTCTGCAGCCGCTTCCTTTTGAGTTGCCAGGTTTTATGACAAAAAAAGTTTAAATTGAAAGTAAGTGATTGTTATGTGTAGGGTGTATTTCATACACAATATGACAACCTGGTAAATGTCAGTCTAACAGAAAAAAATGGATCAGTGAGTTTTCCAGGAGAAATAACAAAACAGAAGGGCATCTGGAAATTTTTTTTTACTTTGTTTTTGCAAAGGCAGTTTCATTTATTTTAACACTCCACAAATTACACTTTGGGGTGGTTTCCCGGACAGGGATTATCTTAAACCGGGACTAGGCCTTAGTTTAATTCTGAAATATAACTAGTTTTAATAACATGTCTTAATAAAAACATTACTTGTGTGCATTTTGAAGCATCACAAAAGACACTGATGTATTTTATGATATGTCAGTGCAAGTTGTTTTCAGTTTGGACAGCTCTTACATTTATTTTAGTCTAGAACTAGTCTAATCCCTGTCCTTGAAACCGTCCCATAGCAAACTGCAACAAAAATAAGAAATTCCCTCCAGAATAAGTCATACTCCAGAATCAGTCCAATCAATTATTTCACTTAAGATGCTTGCTTGTCCCGCCTTTGCTGCCCCCATTCCTGTCTCTGCTCAGACAGCCGCAGCCAGTTTCTCACAGTCATCTTTATATCAGCCTCAGTGGAACTTTGTAGGCAGGATTTCTTAACACAGCACCTAAAAAAATGTAATAATGTAATAAGCAACAGAAAAAATAAGACAGCACAAAAGTCTATATATCTTCGTGGATGGTTTCTAAAAAGACAATTCAGAAAAGTCAGAGCATTTTGCAAAAAATAAAATCATGTTGTTTCAACACATTGTAGGACTTACTCAGGAGTACCTGATGAATAGGCTGTGATTTAAGGAGAGCACATCCCTTCATCACTGGGTGTGTCTTGCTGCCAATCATCTTGTGGCACTAGGAAATACAGAAAAAGTCCCGTTACACAAAGAACAGCATCACCCAGGTCCAACTAACAGAGCTAAATAAGTGACCCCACAGCAGTGGTTCTAAAACTTTTTCTGTCATTTTTGTCATTCCCCATTTTATGTAGGACTGTGCTGTGTGTGCGCTGTGTATTGTGTGTGTGTGCCTGTCTCAGTGTGTTCTTGATCTGCATGCTAAACAGCTTATGTTCAGGAGAGCCCAGCCCTTCATATTCATCTTCCTGCTGCCAATTAACGGTTGTCACTATGAAATGATACAATTAGATGTGAAACTGCTAAACAGTATGTAGGCTTTTTGCTCTCAAACTTTTCAAGTGCGCTTACAGCCACAAGTTTAAAGACCCAATAGACCCTTTTACTGTTTGTACACAATGGTGACGTGGCAACATATGCACGAGCAGTTTGGCAACGGAAGTATGGCAAGAATCAGCAGTGAAGTAACACAGACAGAGAAAGTTATTTTAAAAAGTTGACTTATCAACTTTTTCAACACATCTACCAGATCCGTGTACTATAGTGGAGTGGATAGAAGACGTTAGCAGATGGCCAAATATAAAGTGGCCAGATACATATGAAGAGTTTGGTTCCAAAACCCAATAAATCCATTTTGACAAATTTTGTTAAAAACGTGTTTTCTATACCAAGAAAGTGACAAGATGAAAACCACTATTTTCTGTTACAAACTTTCACATAGCATCTTTAGGTTATAAAAACATAAAAAATTTTCAAATCCATAACTTGATTTTCAAAGATTTATTATAAAAACAGATTATTTTTTCCACAAAATGCAATAAATTCATGACAAGTTTTTATTCAAAATGCTATAAATCTATTGAATCAATAGCCTTTATAAATAAGCATTCATCTTTGCCATGTTATTCATTTAGTTGACTAGTGGTATACACCAATTAAAAATATAAACATTAATGGCATTAATCAAAACACTTACTTTGTGATATTAAGAACACTGTCATTGATGCGGTTATACTTGACGTTGTCACTTAACGTGTTTCACAGCGATCAGCTGTAAAATGTTTTGGTCCTGCTCGATTTTCGTTGACTTTGAGTAAAATTATGGAAAGTTTTTCATAAGATCCCCTGGGGTCAATGTGTTTGCATGACAGAAACTTGATGTTGTCGGCCCGGGCAAACAAGCACCGGTCTCCCGAGTGTCTCTTGCGTAAATTATTAGATGTTGATGGCTTACGTTTCTTTCCCGTCACAGAAAACCATCACAGGTTTATCAATGCTATTAAAGTATTATTTTGTTTTTGTTTGTTTGTTGATCACGAAGTACATAGTAGATGAGGAAAACTAGTATTCCGTGTACTCAACGCGCCGCCATTGTTTGTTTACATTGCAATGGTGCGCTGCAAACTGTGGAGCTGATTTATGGCATTCTGTAGAAAAGGAGGAGTGGCGTTTATTGCATTTTGGGAAAAAAGGGAGAAAAGATGACAGAATAAAACGGCGTATATTGGATTTTGCTTAAAATTAAGAATTTACTTTTTAATATTGACCTGATATAATACTGATTCTGGCAGCAACTCATTTTTTTCAAAAATGCCGTTTATTTGGGACCAAACTCTTTATATATACGTATATACGTATATTATATTAGTACAACCAAACGCAACAACCAGACATTTTGATGCTGGGAAACCGTTTTAATAAACTTTCTGAGTTGCTAACACGTTAGAACAACTGGCGAACAACAACACTTCCGTTGCCGAAATGCGCGCACAAACTATTTGATCACGTGGGCTGTAAAAGGGTCTATGCATCACATATTTAACGGAAACTTACATTCAGTACGAAGAAGGTCCTCATTCACTGATGTAATCACTTAAATGGAAAAAACACAAATGGCCCAGATCCAGCTTGATTTTAAAATCTGGCCCCAATTCATTTGCTATTGAATTATTCTGAAATGTATTGTTTTACTACCTCAGTATGATGTTCTGAGTAAAAAGTGCAGATTCATACATTACATGTAAAATATCTTACTATCATTAGTCCTCTGACGGAGCACTGGAAGAGGGTGACGTGGAGGCTGCTGCAAAGCACACAGGCCTTCGTTATTATTCGGTGTCACTAGAAAATACAGAAAAACGAAATTATTGGAGTGAACAGTAAGTCAAGTTTATCACAATTAGATAAACTAATGTCAGTGGGCTGAGTAATTGCCACACATTTCTACACACACGTGTCAGTGTTTTCATTGTCTGCGTTTTAAATGGCTTACAGTCAGGAAAGCCTTCAGTTCTCAGCGCCTCTTTCTGAATATTAACCGCAGTCTCTTGGAAAGACAGAAAACCTTGGTTTACTGATCACACTACTAATATAAACTCAAAAATCATATCTCTGGAACATCAAACTATGGTATGTGCTGTGGACCTGTGGAGTACATTGTGTCTGCTTGAATTTAGGGACCTGATGCATTTTACTATATAGGGTACACTTACCTTCACTCTACAATGATGTGGGATGGGCTGGAGGAGTTAAACAAGGGGTGGGAGGGTTAGCCAGCTTTCTTCTTACTGTCACTTCAAGAAGATTAAAAAAGGTTACAACAGAAAGATGATCAAAAAGGCACATCAACCATAAGATTTGCACCTTAGATATCTACATCTGATATTCGCTGTATGAGAAGTGCAGCATTATACACATAAAATGTCTTACTAGGCTTGCTCCTTTGATGGAAACTTGGGTGGGCTAGAGAAGGCTGCTTCCTTTTTGTCACTGTCATGGCCATTTAAAAACAAGGATTAAAATTCGAAAAATGTTTAAACACAAATATTACAAATTCTTATCAGGCATAATTAAAGTATGAGCATGTAATTAAAGGGAGAGTTCACCCAAAAATGAAAATAATGTAATTAATGACTCACGAGTTTGGAACGACATGAGGGTAAGACCTCCGTTCATCTTCGAAACACAGTTTAAGATATTTTAGATCTAGTCCGAGAGCCCTCCGACCCCCCATTGAAAATCCATGCACAGTATACTGTCCAGGAACAGAGAGGTAATAAAAAAACATCATCAAAGTAGCCATTTGACATCGGTGGGTCGGTTGGAATGTGTTGAGGCATCGAAAACACATCTTGGTCCAAAAATAACAAAATTACGACATCATTCAGCATTGTCTTCTCTTCCGGTTCTGTTCTGAACGCGCACGAGACTAAAGTCACATGACTGCAGTGACGCAGCTGACGTACAACGTGGCTGATGTGTTATTAGGTGCGTCCCCGCTTTTTTTTGTGCACCCGAGCTTCGTTTACAGTCTGAGGGAGACGAATGCTGTAAATGTGAAAAAAATTCACAAACATATCTGAGGATAACACGCCATCTGCGTCACAAAACTTTAGTCAGACACATGCGCTACACAATAGACATGGAAGAGAATGCTGAATAAATTTGTCATTTTTGGACCAAGATGTTTTTTGGATGCTTCAACACATTCTAACTGACCCATTGATGTCAAATGGCAACTTTGATTATGTTTTTTATTATCTTTCTGGACATGGACAGTATACCGTGCATAGATTTTCAATGTAGGGTCAGAAAGCTCTCGGACTAAACATAAAACATCGGAGGTCTTACAAGTTTGGAACGACATGAGGGTGAGTCCTTAATGACATTATTTTTCATTTTTGGGTGAACTATCCCTTTAATTTTCTAATGGACATATGGAAACTTAAAGGAACACGCTGACTTTTTGGGATTTTAGCTCATTCACAGTAACCCCCAGAGTTAGATAAGTGCATACATACCCCTTTCATCTCTGTGCGTGCCGTAACTCTGTCTGACGCACCCACCGCCAGCCCATCTGAGCACAAAGACCTGAAGCAAATGGCCCCAGCCAGCACGCTGCTCCCAACAAGCGACAAAACAACAGCAACATCCTCCTATTTATGTGCCGTGATCTGCCCAGCCACACCGTGCACAAACAACAAGGCCATGACACAGCCATCCTTCAACAGTATACACACTGGGAACTATATTCTCAGAAGGCGAAGCACTTGCTACTTGGGGGGAGTAACCGCACAACTCTGACCGAACTCTCTGCTCCTCACCGGGGGTTTCTCAGGTGCTGCTAGCAAATCACTGCACCCAAGTAGCCGGGCTTTGCCTTCTGAGAATATAGTTCCCTGTATGTATATGATTAATAGATGGCTGTGTCTCACATGACCTTGTTATTTGTACATGTTGTGACTATACAAATCACAACATATAAATAGGAAAAAGTTGGCATTATTTTGTCACTTATTGGGAGCAGCATGCTAGCTGGAGCCATTTACTTCAAGTCATTGTGCAAAGCTAAGCTAGCGGTGGGTGCATCAGACAGAGTTACGGCACGCACAGAGATGAAAGGAGTATGTATGCACTTATCTAACTATGGGGATGCAGTGAATAAGATAAAAAAATAAGCCTTTAAGGTCAAAATAGTTAATTCAACTTGCCAACTGTTATGTTGTTTCCAGCCATAGGTAGGAGGGAAGGGGGAGGAGGGTTTTTTGGAAGGTTTGTTGTGCGTTTTCTTCTTTTTCGCCTGTGATGTTTGTGGTGCATTTTGGGTGTCTGATGAAGGGCACGATGCAGGGGATGATGGTGGTGATGGTGATCTAAGTCAGGATGGTCTGTGAATGAAAAGTTTTTACAAAGATTAGTTTTCATATTGATCACATCGAACATAGAAAGTACAATGAGTAACATCAGAACAACATAGCCCCCCACTCTCACTTGTCTCATGTAGTATTCAACAAGAGTATTGTTTTCATCCTTTAGATGGGTTGGGTGATGTCCTCTTGAAAAAACTTTGGAGTATTTTGTATGAGTCTTTATAGACCCTTTTACTCTTTGTACACAATGATGATGTGGCAACGTAGGTGCACGCAGTTTGGCAACGGAAGTATGGTAAGAATCAGCAGTGAAGTAACACAGACAAAGTTATTTTAAAAAGTTGACTTATCAACTTTTTCAACACATCTACCAGATCCGTGTACTATAGTGGAGTGGATAGAAGACATTAGCAGATGGCCAAATATAAAGTGGCCAGATACATATATACGTATATTAGTATATTATATTAGTGCAACCAAACGCAACAACCAGACATTTTGATGCTGGGAAACCGTTTTAATAAACTTTCTGAGTTGCTAACAGGTTAGAGAACCACTGGGGAACAACAACACTTCCGTGGCCGAAATGCGCGCGCAAGCTATTTGATCACGTGGGCTGTAAAAGGTTCTGGAGGCCACCAAGCCATGCCTTCATTGTATTTACCTGAGTGAAAAAAACAGAAAAGACATTTTATTTTGCCTAAATTACAAAGGTTAAATAAAGGCTCTATTTTATGAATAGGTGTGTGTCCAAAAACACTTACTTCCTATCACTTTATTACTTAATAACCACTTTGTCTGACTGTCTACAGTGGCTGTGCACTTGTACTAAACTAGTTCTTTGATTGACAGGTCTACTTTTAACGTTACCATAAAAACGCACAACAAGAGCTGCCTTTAATATTAAGCATGTCACTTAGACAAAATCATTAAAAATGCATTTAGAGTGTAAGGGGTCCATATTATAAAATGACAGATGTCATTTTTGTGTAGACAAAAGACAGTCCGTCAATTTATTACCGTTTACCTAACTGTTTACCGAACGATCCCCTCACGTCAAAAATACTGTCTAAAGCAACTCACTGAAAAATATTTAATACGCGAACATATTAATAATAACTAACCAGGGGTGCGTTTCCCAAAACCATGTTGCTTATTTTCCATTGCCAACCAACTAGTTGCTAACACAACAGGTTAGCAACTATGGTTTTGGGAAACGCACCCCAAGTCAACAGTTATAACAACAAACCAAGTCTAAAAACAAGTAACGTTGCCTCCGACGACAATTTCTGTCATCCGTTTATCGAAAACATTTCCACAATCATATTTAATCAACATACCTTCGCGCTTACACTGCCGGCTTGATGTGGACCAACAACTGCGTAGATCTAGTGAAGAAAAAAAGAGGCGCGGTCGGCATAAAGGTTGCTCGCGGTTCCTCTGCCGATCTTCGGCTGCAGACTCATCGCGCCGATCGTTTACCCACCTACTTTTATTCTGTGTGCGGGGGAAAAACCCCAACCGACACTTTGCCGCTGGTGCCCTCCATTTGCCGACGTCGGTAAGACTGAACGTGCTGTCTGGGTACCGGTATTGTGTCACGCCATGATATGGATTTTGCAAAACCGTTGATACCGGCGTTACATATTTTAAATTCTATTTTTGCACTTATCAGGGTTCCCGCGGGGTGTTACAAAAAAAACTAACCTTCAGAAAGTTATAACTATGGCCTTAAAACGCCCAGATCTTCATCCTAGGACTTAAATTTAACTTTATGAATGTTATTTTTTTAAGACCCCGCGGGAGTTTACCCAAGTCGTCATACCTCCGTTCCCGAGATGCGCTGTCCACAGAAACACAAAACGAAAGGCTCCGATCGCACTTCATTCCATTTTTAATCATCATTTTTTTTAAGAGGATGCACATAATAGTGCACGCAAATCCTGCCAAAGACTATATTTCAGGTGTTGTGATCTGTATACAGTGAGTTTGGCGAGAAACAAGCCCGTGGCTTACATAAGCATTACCAGGTTCTGAAACATAACAGAACCCAGAAGCGAACAAAATCAACACTGCTTTATTGAAAATTAACTTAAAGGGCGTTTTGCAGGTAAAATTTTTCAACGGATTTGTGCAATTTGCTTGTTGATAATAAACATTTAAACTGTTATCCATTGTATTTTATGTTGTTGGGTATCACAAAACCCGAAAAAGTATGAAAAAGTACAGCAATTTGCAATGATTCTCCTGTCCCTCACAACGCACTGTCTGACGTCACGCTGGGGAGAGAATTGACCAAAGCCGCCTTGAGAGCATTGAGAATGATTATAGAAAGACGAGTAAAGTACAGTTCTGATAGCGCAGATAATAGATAAATACATACATACATACATACATAGATAGATAGATACATAGATAGATAGATACATAGATAGATAGATAAGATAGACAGACAGACAGATAGATAGACAGACAGATGGATAGAGAGATAGGCAGACAGCCAGATAGCATAAGGTTAGCATATCTTCGTGTAGAAAGTAAACAAACAATTAACATACTCGTGCATGCTGGCTTGAGGGGGTCCATGATCCTGCCTGAAATGGGTGTAACTTTATGCGATCTTCAGCACAAACGGTTTTGGCAGCATGTCTCTAATCCTGGAAGGTGAGTGAAGCACGTCACGTCTGTTCGCGGGGACCAGCGACCCAAACGCACTCACTTTCTTACAGCCAGTAACGGAATGGCAATCGAGAGAGTCGGGACTTTCACGGGCCGATCTGATAATAGTTATACATTTCGAGTTATATTAGCAACACCGTCTGGCGGCGTGATGTGCGCCGGTTCCCGCAGCCCGCTGGTCAAACTGTGCAGGCAGCCTCTCTGCTCAATAAAGTATATAAAAGTGCTCAACCTGTTCGGCAGGTCCAAACATGTACAGGATTTATAAAAATACGGTGATCAATGAGCGGTTCCTCCTCAAATGGCTTAGCCTGTCGTGATGTAAAAAGCCGCCGAACGCCTGTTTATTACAGTATGTATGCGGTCGGATCCGAGTGTGCTGCAGCTGCTGACTGCTGCTGCGTATAAAATGATCGTGTGATTCGTTATAATCGCATAAACAATATAACAAAGCATCCTTTTATTTCACAAAACAATATATTTGAGATATTATTTGATAGACTAGTAAGTGTGGATTAAGGATGTTTAAAAATCTCTAGCCTGGTGGTCAGGACATGAATGGATCAAATCAGCAGATTTGCGAAGTTTTATTTATCTCCACATATATCATAAATAATAATTAGCAAGGTAACTTTGCAGTATAACACATTATATATTTCCTACGATGTATATATGATTTCCAAATTATATACGTAAGTATTAAACAGCAATAAATGTCTCATCTATCTCTATGGCTCTGGCTGAGTCTTTCTCCACTTCTCCCCAACGTGACGTCATCGCAGAATTGCGTTAAAAAAAACGTTAATACCAAAAACGTAAAAAAAGTGGTCTTTAAGACCATTTTTGAGACATTTTAAAAATTATACACATATCTTGAGTGATTTATGTACCCATTAATCGACAGTGGTGGTTAACCTGCAACATACACTTTAAACAGTCGGGCTGTCGAGTCCCAAGGCACCAACAGCGCCTCAACAGTGTTATACATTTAGGAGGCTTTTTTTACCTCACTGCTTCAAAGTCGTTTAACGGTGTACTCCCTTTCACTCAGATCTGCTCTCTCTCTACTGCGCCCTGCACGCTCTCTCCAGGTAAGCGATTGGAGGACGGAAAGCAAGAAATTACCGTAATAAACCATAATTTGACAAAAAGTGCAATTTATCTTCTTTTAGGAACCATTCCTTTTTTTGATAGCGCAAATGGTTGAGGAGTTACGGTTAAATGAATAGCGCTTTCAGAGTGCTTTAGCGGATAACGTAAGCAACGTACCAAACACATTAAAAACAGCCTTTAATGGTAAATTTCGTTTTCTTAATGCAGATTTATTAATTAGAGAGGCTATTAAACAATACATAGTGCATATTTACGCATAAAAACGTATGAGTGGAGTGTTTTTGGCAATGTGAATCTACTGGTTAATTAAATTAAATGGAATTAAATGCAATAAATACATTTATTAATATAACTAACTTGTATTAATAAACTGAATTCATTAATGCGTTCAGGGATTAATAATAATTTAAAGTGAGATGGCATCTCCCATCAGATGTTCATATTAACAACAAAAAGAAAATCTTGTTCTTTGTATATTTATAAATCAAACAGACACAAGATATACACAGCACACAGCTTTAAAGTTGTTGGATGTAGCGTAAAACATTGTAATAAGGCACATAGCCTACAAGCAAATGACCATACTAATTTCCATATTTTTATACTTATTAGTGACAATATGCATAAGAAGATGAGTCCACCCATCCACACAATTGCGCTTTTAAAGGAAAAAATGGGAAAAGATAAAAAATCATGTCTATGTCCAATCCCTCACTAGTAACATAAGGTTAAAAATAAAAATTTTGTCCGTAATTTAACAAAGGTTTACTACAGTGTGACTCCAAGTTTGATCTCATATGGCAACATACCGTAATACCGTTATACCGGCTGAAGAGTGAAAAATACCTTGATATTAATTTTTGCTCATACCGCCCACCCCTACGTTTCGCTAGATAAGACCCTTATGCCTCGTTTGGGATTGTTTATAGTCCTTTGAAACTCCGTTGAAAAAAAACTGTTAAGTGTTAAGTATTTAGTGTTGGGCTCTATTAAAGTCCATTAAAATGAGAAAAATCTTGCAATGTTTTCCTCAAAAAACCTAATTTCTTCTCGACTGAACAAAGAAAGACATCAACATTTTGGATGACATGGTGGTGGTGAGTAAATTATCTGGATTTTTTTTTTAAGAAAATGCACTAATCCTTTAAATCGAAATCAGAATGGAGGACGGCCCAACTGCGGAAATATGTTACTTGTTACTTCTGTGATTTCAACATAACCATCTTTGCTTTGGGCAGGGGTGGTGCAGTCTCCATGTGAGTGTTTTTCTTCGGCTCTAGAGATGTGGTAAGTCTCTCGCCCCGACCTGTTGGGTGTTTACATGTTGACACTCGCTGCGGTGGTACTCTGCATTCCTGGCAAAGCCCTTCTTGGAGCTCGTATGTTAGTAAAACACTCTATGTTTATTAAATAAATGGTATTATATACATTGATTATAAACGTGCCTGTTAGTTGTATTTCAGGTGAAATATAGTCGTATGAATTAGAGGATAGGTTGAGATGACAGGTATGTAAGACCAGACATGCCTTTCCAGCTTACATAATATGGCCTTTCAAAGCGTATACATACCCGAGCATGTTTGAGTAGTGTTTTCGCTTCGTACCGTCCCTGGGTGCAATTTGGTTAATCGTGCCCTGGCCAGGTTGCAGAGGTGGGCACAGTGTAAACCCAAATCGAGCCCAAGTTTAGAAATTGCTTTTGTCTTACTGTTGAGGGACCAGGCACAATTCTCATCACATTACTGAACTGAACTCCATTTATGTCAGAATGCCATTTTCTTAGAAAGAACTTCCCATAAAAAGTTAATGTTGTTATTTTTCTAGAAGAGTAAAGCAGTGGCTTTGAGATGTCATGTTTCATATGCCGACCCAAATGGAATCTGCAGACTTGTGTGTTTTTGTTACGTTTTTTGACACAAGAATTGAAAGCGAACACATGCGTGCCACTTCCTCTTTTAGGCCACTTCCACAATTGTAGGTTTTCTAGAGATGCCTGTAGTTTTAAAATACTCGCCTTATCGTTTGTGCAACATGTTTAAGTGTACTATTGGGTGATATTAATGTTTCAAAAGCCCATGACATCACAGTGCAAACGAATCTTAAAACATTGTTTTGTAGATCTGATTCAGGAGGTCAGTGCTTCCCCCGGCCCACACATCTCCGGATAAGGGGGAGAGGGGAAAGGTGATTTCCTCTTGGAGAGCATGACGGCTTCCTGGAAGGGTCGTCCCTCCCTGAGAGCAACTGCATCCTGTCCTGAGAACCAAATGAGACTGGATAGAGCCATGTATTTGCTTGCATAAACATAAATCTAATAAGGGTGTGTATGTGTGGAGCATGGCGAGATATCTTGAACCGTAGCTAAAGAGGCAGCTGTTTGTATGGTCCATTGTTAGAAATTATAAAGTTGGCCTTCATCGGATTTCTGTGTATCAATAAGTTACATAACTTTATTACCCTTTTTAATATGGAAGTACTATAGGCTTCGCCTCACAGAGGAAAAGAAAGTGAGAGTAGATCTATATCATGCACGTTCCTAAATTCGTATTGTGACTGTGTGCTCGCTCTGTATGCAGTAGTCTGCAACATTTGTGTCGGGACAGGAAGCGACTCAGTTCCTTGTGTGCCATTGAGGGTAAATCTGTATTTGTCGCACTGATTAAGTTAAATCACTGGCTGTTACTGGTAAGTGTACCCTTACCTCTTGAGAAGTCTTAGGAAGAGGTCACCTCAGGCGTGACAACCATAATATTGACCCCATCAGATTAAGAGGTCAGTGTCAAACAAAGACGGTCTGCGTTTGTGACACATATAACAGGAAGTCAATTGAACTTGAAGGTTAAATACAGAGAATGACAGAAAACATGCTCTGAGGTCTCGACTGCGAGAAAGTACTTTTAATAGCATGCCGAATGTACTTCAAAGAGTTGTGAATTTGTTGTTGAGTATTTCAGCCTAGTTCACATAAAAGCAAGGTATACATACAGGCTTGTATATTGATTTATCAAGTAGATCACTCAAAGAAATGCTCTAAAATGATGCCATAAAAGAACATTTTTGCTTTTCCAAAGACCCTTTTAAGTCTGGGGTTCATTACTTTCTTACCTTTTTATAGTATGTAGGACCTTTGTTCCCTAAAATAAACATTTTGTGGAGCTGAAATGTTTTGTGGATGTTAAAAGTTCTCTATGGAGCCCTGCAGTCTTGAAAACTATTTTAGGGCCCTTTATTTTTAATAATGATGGGTTTATTGTTCCTGTAGCTCAGTTGGTAGAGATTTGCGTTAGCAGCACAAAAGTCATGGGCGCCATATCAGGTACCCACACCAAAGTCCCTTTAGGGGATGTCCGGACCGTTATTTCCGACTATCAGACCGAAGGGGCTGTTTACACCTGGTTGATCAGATCAAAAGTGCACAGCGCTGTAAACGAGGTGTAAAACATTTTGAGCTCGTACACTTTCGACCACATTGTGAGGTAGTCGAAAACCCATTTGGCCGTATTGCTTTTGTGGTGTAGACTTCCATGTGGTCGACTGTGTTCAAACAGCCACAAAAGACCGCCTGTTTATCTAATGTGATGTACCGAGCACAAGGTTTTACATCTTTTCTGACTTCTAGCACAAACACACATTGGCTTTCATTGGTAAAACCAAAGCGGCTGCTCTCCGCGACTTTCATTAGTTTCAAGTTATTTCATCAATTGCTCTGAAATATCAGAGAAAGCTCTTACATATACACGTAGAAGCACTGTGCAGCATGTTTACTTACAACACAAGCAGCGGACCCTGATTTACTATAAGTTAGGTTAATTTAAACCCGTCATTTCTCACGCTCGCATTTAAACGAAAGCAGAGGAACTCCCCCCACAGTCTCCACAGACCCCCCCTTCAAAGTAATCAGGACACAAACGGTCGAAAGTGGACAAAAGTGACGGATTAAAATACCAGGTGTAAGCTTGAATGTGAACGTCCACTTGGGTTCCAATCGATGAAAATGCATCTTAATACCAGGTAAAAACAACCCCTAAAAGACTAAAGTCCTATCTACTTTAATGGGTAAAGCCCGGGATACACTGCACAATTATTGGCTGTCCCAGACGAAAGATTGCCATTGTATAACAATCGTCGCGATTTATGTTGTACAATGAGAGAGGTTCAAAAACGGCCGTTTTCCTGGTCTTGCGTCCAAAGATAGCCTACGATAGTTTTCTGACAGTGTCAGAAATTCGGCATGATCACCGCACAGTGTGTTTGCTGCTACGACCTGCGCGCTGGTATTTGTTTAGCACGAGCGCATGCTGGTGACGTTGCGCTAACGTGTGACGCAGTCGCCGAAGCTTCCGTGTCATCATTGTACAGTCTACATGCCTGTCGTACCCAAGTTTAAACTATCCATGTCGCACAATGTGATAAGGTAATGATCTTATAGGAGGGCAAAAACCCTGCAGTGTATTCCGGGCTTAAGACTCTAAAATCGTGTTCTAAAATCACAATTAAGCAACATATTTTAGACAAACAATTAAACCTGACATCAACTGTACCAAAATTATTCTTTCTTAAGCTCAAATTGCGCTAAAATGCCTTTACTTGAAGTCGTTTCCGCTAATGCACACGCGAACAGGTTAGCAGGCGCCTCAGGTGACTCTCCCTGTGTCCGAAATGGCATACTGTGACAGTAAGTCGTTATAAAACAAGTTAGTCGTTATTAACTGGAATGATGTTAAACAAGTGCAGTTTAAGCACAAAGGACAGCTTTTTAATATGTAGTTGCATTTGAATAGAACCACATAACTGCTTTTCGTACATTTTTAATAAAACAATGCCTCTTCTTTTTTTTCATTGGAAAACTCCTCACTTAGAGGCTCCCGAGATAGTAGTGTCCATCATGTGAATACTTCTTGCCGGAAGTAGTAGGTCATCCGGATAATTTTTGCCTATTGTTTTTCGAATACTATGAATTCGGACATACTATTCGCCTCGCCTACTGCTTTTTGCCTACTATATAGTATAGAAGTAGGCGGTTTCGGACGTAGAGTCTGTATAGACGGTTTCATCGGACGCACGTGCGGTGACGCGATACGCATCTGGTCTGAACTTTACCGGTTTCCGTTTTTTTTATGGTCTGACTAGTTACTAAACTGAATCTTGAACAAATACCTCGTCGAAAATAACAAATGTTTTGGTTTCCTAGGTAATCTACGTGTTTTTTGCTTGTTATATAAATAAACTACGTTTAAAATACTTTGTTGTTTTTTATTCTTAGCGGAGTTTACCGGAAGTTACGTGTTGACCACGAAAGACGCTTGTTTATGTTGTTACTGCTGAAACCGTCTATAGAGCCCCTCCCCCATAAAATTTTCTTTATCAAATGATGATTGATTCTTAACTTATAGGCAGTACTTCCATCGCTTGGCCATATTGAGCGTTGCATTTCGCCCCATTCATAGCAGTAATAGCAGTGCTTAATCTTGTTATATTCAATATCTATGCACAAAATGTATAGGTTGAATGCACTGTATAGTGCCTTGAATAAAATCATCTACAAAATGCATAAATGTCCAATAACATCCAGCTGTGCATCAACTCAGTCCAGAAGAAGCTGTAACAGATGTTTTTGTCTGGCACTTTCTCTCTCTGTCTGTCTTCACCTGTCCCCCGCCATGTGTGGAAGACACCATAGGACGGGGTGAGACTTCAGAAATCCTTTGCTTCCGTCCGCCCCATCCTTTTTTAAGCGTACTGGGATTAGGACGAGGTTAAGATGCTGTAATTGAATTAACCCCTCGAGTCCCACACAAGTAAAGCTGAGGAGAGCAGAAGCTTTCTCACGATGTGTGGCAGTGGATCTCTGTGGTAACCTGATACCTTCAGTCTCCTCTGGGAGGTTTCCCAGGCAACAGTATGAATGAACTGACAGCGTCTGTGCTTACATGTGCTTTTAATTAAAGAGCAGCAATAATAGAGACGTTTAGTGGCAATTCACTGTCCCTCGTGGCACAGCGTACACATACTTCCTCCCCCCTCTCTTCCTCTTCCTCTTTCGCATTTCTACTCAACCATAACGACATCCGCAGAAAATAACACGTCAGTTTAAATAACACGTACGGTTGTGCAATAAGGGGTTTGTTAAATTGAAGGGAAGCTGCACATTGGCAGTGCTTTTCGGATTCAATAGCGAGGGATTCACAAAATTATTTACATTTACAAATGGGGGTCATTGCAGCTCTCTGTTCTTGATATGAAAGTAAACTTAAAGGGATAGTTCACCCATAAATGAAAATTCTGTCATCATTTAGTCACTTGCATGTTGTTACAAACTAGGGCTGCCTAATGATTAGTCACGACTATTCGTTTGCAGAATAAAAGTTTTTGATTACATAATTAGTATACACAGTACATCAACAAATATTATGTATATATAAATACAAACACATGTATGTATATTTTTAAGGAAAAATATATTGATATAATAAATATGTATATTTATATATGATATAAATTATATGCAAATATACAAATAATTTCTTAAATATATACAGGCATATATACATAATTATTATACACATTACACACACATTTAATATGTAAACAAAAACTTTTATTCTGCAAACGATTAGTCGCGACTAATCGTTAGGCAGCTCTTTTACAAACTGTATAAATTTCGTTTATACCATGAAAGAAATTTTGAGAAATTTTGGAACCAAACCATTCGTGGACCCCATTTACTTCCATAGTATTCTTTTTTCCTACTATGGAAGTCAATGGGGTCCATGAACGGTTTAGTTACAAACATTTCTTAAAATATTTTATATTGTGTTCATCAGAACAAAGACATTTATACAGGTTTTTAACAACATGCGTGTGAGTAAAGGATGACAGAATTTTCATTTTTGGATGAACTGTCCCTTTAAGATTTGCTGACGGCATGCTTTACTTTTTCAGTTTATTGTGGGCCAGATCCAAAATTTGCCAAATATTTATTAAAAATATGGCTAAATATTTTTTACCTGACATGAAACTGTATTTTTTATTATTTTATTAGATTATAATATATTATATCTAGTGCTAGGTCAGTTTTTGCAGGTCAGTATTATTTGTGAGAAAAACTATAGATATTACAGATACATTTTCCACTGATATAACAGTTAGTAAAACACAACTGAGTTATGACAGATGTTTTATTTAGTAGGCAGTTTGTATGTCTTTGATTTCCATGTTATTCAAAGCATGTATTATACTGCAGTACCTAATAAAGTCACCAGCCAGCTGGCATTATTTACTCACCCATTATGTCTTACATTTGGTGCTGCTCAGAGCGTGTTATTTCTCTCACCGAATCTTGCTATACGACTTTATCCTCATATGGCCTTTGATGATTTACCCGCTGCATTAAGTAGGTCGAGTTCTAGTCATTTCCTTCGCGAAAAATGGCAAGTCGGTTTCACACATTTTTCATGTTTGTTTTATATCATTCCTTCTCACGAGTCCCACCTCAAAAAAATTGCATATGCAGTATTATAAATGGCAATGATAGCTATTACAAAAACCTGAAAGGTTTATTAGTCATCAAATAATGACCCGGAATGACCAGAATGATGCGGCGGTCGAGAGCACTTTGTAGGAAACTCCATTAACAAATCTCTGTCAGTTAATTAGCTGCAGACGCAGTGGAGCGTTCAGACCCTGCATGAGGCTCGCAGCTCTGCGAAAGGCTTTTAGATGAAAGTGATGAATTGCTGTCATTGGGCTTGTTCTATACTTTATCAAATGATTAAATATTGAATGTAAAATAGACAGCTCTCGCGGCATGCAAAGGTCATTTCGCGATTGCCGCATTAATCAAAATGCTTTTTCCTGTCAGCTGTAAAAAAAGTATTCCCAAAACAGCCGAGATGCTCCGTGTGGTAATAATATGCAGCCGGCTGCCTGTGTGTGAGATAGAAAGGGAGCTTAGATATTGTGCGATGGGAATTTGCTGCTTTTTCTCAGTTATGAAAATCAAAAAGTTCATTCCGTACTAGACTTCCATGCATCCCGACGGAAGTAAAACGTTTGATTCCGTTCACAAAGGATTGCATTTCCATTTGTGACATTACCTGTCTGGGATCGTGAAACTCAACACAAAGACGTGGGATTCGGTGCTCGAGTCTTGCTAAAGACATAAGGATATTAGATCCATCCCACTCTTGGATAACGCTCTTATTTGGTAACCATGGTGATAACAGAGCTGAAGAAAGTGTGCGATTCTTTTGTGTGGCATAAAACTGGTTAAAATACAACCAGGAAGAGAGAGGCCCAAAGGCAAGGAAATGCATCACTCTCAGAGTGCTGTCTGTGGTTGTGCAATGACACACCCTCACACACGCACACACACACACACACAGCGTCGCACACAACTCGTAACTGACATCCTGAACAGTTCGCAATTTACTTTCTGACAGCACATGGGGCCCGGCAACCACTTCTCTATCCTACTTAACTACTAAAGGTAAAAGACCGATTTCTGTTAATATTTAACAACTTCTGCTTCTGTGAATCTCATCTTGGGATCATTTCTGATCTTGGTTATTTTGGTAACTAGCTGTCAGTAATATTGGAATGGGGTTTGTGTGTGCATGTTTAGCTGTTGTAACTTTGATCTGGGAGTGCTGTGGGTACATGTTTGCTGAATGTTGTGGTTTAGCAGTTGGCTGATGTCTGTCGAGTGGCAGTGTGAATGTGTTTGTTTTGTTTTGTGGTGGGGGGTGCTTCAATGTGTGAGGGGTTCCCAAACATCAGGAATCGAATACAACAGATTTATTGTTATTCATGCATAGAACCATCCTAATACACACAAACAAATGTTTGTTAGACTTCTATTGATTTTATAGGCTAATGCCCTAACTTTAAACTTAACCCTCAACGAAGCATATGCATGACAAAACATATAAAGGCAAACATGATTTGGTCGATTTTTTTTGTAAAATGTCCTTACATGTTGGTTATCATGATATTTTACTACAATATGTTAGTTAGTGGTCCTGACTTTTATAGCTACAAGCACGCGCATACACACAGACACACCCACACAAGCAAATTTACTTGGCTTCCTAAATGTGGGCAAACCACAGCTATCCATTTTTGTAGAGCTAATTATAATCACTTACCTACATTGTAACTAGGGCTGGGCAAAAAAGTCGATTTTTTGATAAAAAAAATGTTAAAGGTGCAGTGTGTAAATTTTGCGGCAACCAATGGCTCATTCCAATCCTCAACCCTCGCTTTTAAAACGCATAGAGGAGCTACGTTAGCCGAAACCGGACAAACATGTCATCGTCGGCGACAACTTAGTAAAAAAGTTTGTCCATTAAGGGTTTCTGTAAAAACATGGAGGCACAAAATGGCGACTTCCATGTAAGGGGACCCTCTGTGTATGTAGATAAAACATCTCATTCTAAGGTAATGAAAACTAACGGTGCATTATGAAAGGTCTTCATACACCCCTGATCAAATAGTTTTGTATAATATTTTTCATTTATGTCAAGCGATCCTTCTAAAAATTACACACTACACCTTTAAGGTGGTCGATTCAAAATCGTTCCTTAAAGCCCACAATTTTTTTTTCCATATTTATTTCCGCAAACACTGAACGCAAGATTAACGTTAATCTAATTAATAGTCTTCTCCACTAGATGCCAACCTCTTTTTTTCCTTGCGCGATGTTATCAAGGAGCGAGAGGCGAGCCTGTCATTCATTCATTCAGTCTTTATTCTAATATAATATAATATTCTAATATAATATATTCCATATAATCTATATTCATTGAGTTGAATCGAATCGATTTGATAGCTTTTGAATCGAAATTGAATCGATCTGGAACATCTGAATCGATACCCAGCCCTAATTGTAAACCTATTAGACATTTATTTTAAAATAAATACTTTTTTTTACTTTTCCAGCTTTTATAAACATGAGGACATCCCAAATGTCTAATTTCACCGATTTCTATGCATTGCCACCAAAATTTGAGAGTGTGCCACTGAATTTTACATCCAGTCCTACACGTGCGACCAGTAAATTTGACCTTTTTTTTTGTGATGTGACATTGAATTTGAAACAGCACATTGTACTTTCTGCGTCTATCATATACAGTGGAAATTAGTAGAAATGTGATTATTTGGTTAGCATGTTGATTTACAGTGTGTGCCCCTAAGTTTTCTGGTTGCGCCCCTAAAATTTTCAGTTGGGGGCCACCGTGCTCCTAGTGAAAAGAGTTTGGAGCCCTGCTATGACAATTTTGTACCCCAAGATTTGTTTCAGGCCCTGCTGTGTTGAAGAAGGCCAAACCTTACATGGCCGTATTCAGCGCTCTCCTCGCCTTTAATTTTAAAAAAGGTGAACATCTTTTTATGGAGAACTTAAAGACTAAACACGACAGCTGTGTGTTGAGTCAAACAGACAGTTGGAGACCGAAAGCGACGCGGTTCCTCAGTGAAACTGTGCAGGGATGCTTCACATCTCCAATGTTTAAACAGATCTGGACGGGTGTTGATTTGTTCCCTCTTAAAACCCATCTGCTGTTTGTTTCCCTGTTCATGTAGAATTATAACATTTTAAAAACATACAGCAGAATTAAATTCAAGTCTTGGTTTTGTGTAAACGGTAAAGGTCTTTACACACTTGCGTGTGATTGGCCATTATTATGTCTTTTAACAGCAGCCCACAAGCAAACAGCCCAGCATGACAGCATGGGCAGCACAGAAGTTAGTTTATTATTTAATGGTCGTTTTACTGAACGAGCGTCCGAAATTGCTTTCCTTTTTCTCTCCGGTGAGCCGAATGATAAGTCCGAGGATGCCCGCAATTCAGAGGAGCTCTAAAATTTTTCCTAATTGATTTTATGGGTCAATTATGTGTTTTCCACATCGTGTGGTCAGCAGGGAGCCATGGGCCAGCAGACCAGTCGTGTGCAAATGAGCTGGGGTGAGCAGTAGAAAGATGCAGGAGGAGGGGTTGATGGTTGAACTCCTCTTTAGGATTAGTGGAAGCTGCTTGGCGATCTGCATGTGAATGAGTGTGAGCCGCTTTAGCCGTTACCCCTGCTCTCTTCTTTATAGTGAGAGAGGGGGTGTGAGAGAGAGAGAGAGAGAGAGAGACAGAAGTGTATGGGCAGTTACACAGCACAAAGCAGAAGACATAGTTTTGGGACAGTTTTGAAGAACATCGCAGGGAATTGAGGAGAGATTGAGGAGAGTTCGGCGTGGGTCTTCGGTGTACAGCAGTGGGCAGGGTGGTTTGGACAGAGCTTTGTGAATGAGAGAAGGTAAGAATCGTTTCGTCCCTTGGGCTTTCTGTGTATCTCTGCTTCTGTGCCCCTGTGATAACAATGGGACCGAGCGCAATGGAGCGCTTCCACGGTGCCAAAAGGGGGAGGGGAGAGGCTCATGGCTGCCTGAGAAAGCACACTTTTTAACATGATGTCTTCAGTGTTTGTTGGCTTGTTGTGCTTTGTTCGAGCTAGTCAGATAGGAGATTTGGTGAGATAAGTTCTGGCAGGAAGGAGCTCATGGTTGAGCCACATTGAACCTAGGTATGGTACTGGTTACCCTATTTCACTATTTGCAAGTGTATTGAAATGCTTGAAACAGTTTGACTCACTTCCCCTTCATGTACAGAGTACGTTTTCAGAAGTAAACCTTTGAAGTTTTTATTATTGGTGATGAAAATAACAGGAAGTTGATGTGGCCCAGAATGGTGCCATGATGAGGTTCAGATGCTTTGGTGTTGTTGACTTGCTGGGACAAAAAACATCTTTCTGTTGGCCCTGGGATTCATTACTTCCCAGGATGCATCATTTTAACAAGCCTTGTACTGTACCATTTTGCATGGGGTTTTGTAACTTTTCGACTGTATTATTCAAGTTTACTGCTGTGCAAATGGATATCATGCGGCACAATGATAAATTTAGCTTTTAAATTCCATATCAACTTATGCATGGCAATAAATGGCCTGCACCATTGCTAGCTACAGAGAGCTGTGGTTAAATTGGGAAAATCTGCAAAATTTGTACAGAGAGCCACATAAAAGACAACACGGTTTTATGACCATTATTAATGCTTCATATTATCATGCTCTATTGATCAAACTCTGTCTTTCATAGTCAGCCAAGAACAGTTTACTTCTCAAAGATGTTATTTTGGTTAAACTGTTAAAATATGTATTATATAATATTTTCCATACAAAAGTTATTTGAAGTTGCATTATTTCGATTTGGTTACAGATCAAACGATAGCATGTAGCTGTTAGCATTGAGCATCTTTAAAGTGTAAAATGAGCGCGAGTAGTTTTGCATTCTTATGTTTATGGCTCTGTGGCTATTTGCAATTCTCGAGGGAAACCTTATGTCACACACAGCATATATAGACATGGTTTTGTTTGTGTGCGTGTGTGCCTATTTGCCAGTTTCCTGTTGTAGGTCTCAAGTCACATTTGGAGCATATTGCTTACTCATTTGTTTATAATAAAGTTGTAGATCATCTGGACAGTGCTAGTTTAAATAACTAGTCCAGTAGATAATTGGTTTTGAATGAAGTGAGGGCAAATTAAGAGTAGCTCAACTGGTAGAGCATTGCATAAGATCATGGGTTTGTTCCCCAGGGAACATGCATACTGATAAAATGTATAGGTTGAATGCACTGCAAGTCGCTGTGGATAGGAGTGTCTGCCAAATGCATGCATGTAAATGATCAGTTAGTGATCAGTTTATCACTCTGCAGGGCTCCAGACTAACTTTTTTCACTGGGAGCACGGTGGCCCCAACTGAAAATTTTAGGGGTGCAACCAGAAAATTTAGGAGCACACACTGTAAATCAACATGCTATCCAAATATTCACATTTCTACTAATTTCCACTGTATTATTACTAATAAATACTTCAATGATAGATGCAGAAAGTACAATGTGCTGTTTTCAAATTCAGTGTCACATCACAAAAAAGGTCAAATTTAATGGTCGCACATGTGCAACTGGATGTAAAATTCAGTGGCACACTCTCAAAGCCCTGCTCTATGCTGCTTCCAGTCATGTCAAATATATATGGGCCTCGTATCCACATTTCTTAAAGTGCAACAGCAGGCACTGAGCAAATTAGATTTTTTTAATAAGTTTCACTTTTCCTGCACTTTCTCTCTCACTGTTTGCTTTTCTCAAGACTCTGGAAGACAGTGTCTTCAACCTCTTTATTTTCCCCCCATCTCTCTATTTGAGCTGAGCATTGCTCTGTTTGTCAGATTCCATTAAAGCGCAGACAGTTTTCTGACGGCATCAAAGAAATAAATGTGTCAATCTACAGTCGCACTGCCCGTTCTGCCTTTTCAATGAGTTATTTTGGCTTTAAACTTACAGGAATAGTTCACCCAAAAGTTTTTCAACAAAAAAGTTTCTTTTAGCAGATTGTTTGCTAGACGCACTGAAAATGGCTGATGACCACAGCTGGTATTTTATTGCTACGCGGAAGCAACAAAGTCATACACATTTGGAACAACATGAATTATAGATGACAGACCTTTCATTATTGGCTGAATTTCCTTTACTTCTTATAATAAACATCATGCGTTTAAGTAAACACGTGCCGTTTTGAGGCTGCAGGAGTTGTGCACAAACCTCAGAATTGCACAGAGGAGATGCTTGCATGTGCAGAATGAATCGCTTGCATGTGCAGTCTGTAAGGGAATAAGAAGCACAGGATTACTTCCATTTTGGTGCTTGCAGGAGGTAGAGTTTATTTATAACTTTTTAAGTCATCTGGATGGGATGGGATCTTGGCCTCACGAGGCTTTGGTATCTGATCTGATCAAATATTTGCATTGTTTGGCATGCACAATGCAACACCGCAGTTTCATTGCAGATTGATAACCAATATAATGGATATGATTGGATGGCATGACTCAGCTAGACTTAAGGGCTCGTTATAGTTGTGCGTAGGTCCTTTGGCGTAGCCGCGACGGCATAGGTTCCGCGTCGGTTTCATTTATACTTTTGCGTCGCCGTCTGCGTCGACGTGCAAACACACGCGCAAGACCGCTGGTAGGCAGTAACCATGCGTGTAACCACAGTAGCAGCACGACCGTCAAAGAAGAAGAAGCTTAGCAAGTTAAAGCACAAATGAAGACGAAACAGCAACTTGTTGTGTATAATTTGAGAAGACCAGCAATGATGAAAGTAAATAAACAGCGACTTTTGATGCAGTTTGAGTTAAATCACTCCTCAACTTGGCTTTACTTTGTTTTCACCGTCGCAAACGGAAATACCTATGACACAGTTTTTTTACCTGATGGGAGGGGTTCTGGTGGACCAATCACAGCACTTGCGGTCCGAGTAGATCTGACGTGCTGTTAAAAATTTTGTGAGGTGCACGTCAGGCTACACAGAGCTACGCACAGGCTACCGATATCCTACGGCGTAGAGCTTACGCACGACTATAAATCAGGCTTTAGGGGGCATGCACACCAAAGCTTTTACGCCGAGAGTTGAAAAATATTCAACTCGAGTGAAAAGCTCAGCTCGTCAATGTCAGTTCTTACACAGCCGTCAAATCACAGTTGAGGGGGGGCAAATATCACAACAACCAACCGGCGCATCGTACAACGACTGATAAACAAAGCAGAAGTATTAAAACAACCAAAGCGCTCAGCTGAAAAAAGCTGGCTTTCGGCGTCCACCTGGCGCTTTCAGCCGCATTAAAAAGCTTTGGTGTGCACGCCCCCTTACTGTGGGTTTACACCAGACGCGAGTTCAACGATTTGCGCGAGTAGATTACATACAAAGTCAATGCAAAGATGCGTTTAGATGCGTCCTTGTGTGGGGCGATGCGAATGACGCGATATGGGCGGCACGTTTACCGTGAAAACACGCGCTATTTGCCTCAAACAAGTCTTCGCCCAAGTTGAAAATGTTCAACTTGAGCGAAAAATTTGCATATGCACGAAGTTAAATCCCGCGAGTAATCTAGAGCAAGTAATGCGATGCCCCGCATTTGGTGTGTACATGGCAATAGGGTTGTGATCGAGTGGTCACTGTATAAGAAAGCCTTCTTTTGGAACAATATTGTAATAAATACCTTAGCATTGCAGTTGTTGGACATACTTCCCTACTACACAGCATGCAGTACATTAAGTTAGTAGTCTGAATGTCTGAATACTCCATATTAATGATATAAAGCCATAGGAGCCATCAGATTCAAATATAGAGATGACAGAGATTTTTAGCTGTGTGGATCTGTGGATGTGTCTCAAATATGCTGTTTATGATGTGATGTTTTTGCCTTTTTTAGTGCAGCAGTTCAAAATCAACATGTCAATGGATGTAATGCCATTCAACATCCTGTGGGGTGTGGCCTGTTTAATTCAAATTTCAGCTTATGAGCTGAAAGTACATTTGTGTGGGTGAAGGTAATGTGATTTCAACATTGCTATCATTCGCCTTGCAAATTAGAACTGCAGTGGTACAAACTACACCACAATGATAAGATAAACAACAACACCACCCAACCGTTGTTGCTCTCATAAGTCAGACAGGGCATCGCAGGTGCCCGTGCCCCAGTAGTTAACCAGTGCGGCGTAAACCGTTGCCTCTGTGCTAACTGCTCGCCAGTTATCTAAATGGAGCTGAACACCTGAAACTCATGCAGAAGATACATCTCCTGTTTGTGTTTTGTGTTGTTAGTTTTTTTGACAATATGTTGTATAAACCTCAATGCACATTGAGGGTACTTTCCATTTCAATTACATGAGTCTGGCTTAGTAAATCCATCCCTAAACCACAGTTGCCCATTTGAATCCATATGGCCTCACCTACAGTTACATTTATCCAAAGTGCTTTACAAGGTATACATGTTATCAGTATGTGTATATGGTTTCAGTTAGTCATGTTCTTTATGAATCACAACAACAAGTCCATGCACACTACATGGCTGAAAATAGGCCACCTCTCTTATTTAGATTTTTGCACTTGGCATGGACTTTTATCAAAAGCATCTTAAAGTGTATTTAAGCAATACATTGTAACACTATGTGTGTACCCTGGGAATCAAGCACGTGATCTTTGCTCTGCTAGCTTGATGCTCTACCAATTAAGCTACTTATGTATGTATGGATATGTATAAACATTATGCTTATGCTAACTCCTGAGTGTCTCGCTCTCTCCCTGCAGACACGGCACAGGATCAGGTCTTGGATCTGGAACCATCCGTCCAGATGGAGGAGGAGATGGAGGTTATTGAGGAGACAGAGGTGGAGGAGAGGAGAGTGGAGATCGAACATCCTCCGCCATGCCTCAGTGGATCTGACACACAAGGCATCATCAAGGGCAAGGATCTGTTCGGATATGTCGGCATCGAGGCGGTTCTGGACCAGATGAGACGCAAAACCATGAAGGCTGCTTTTGAATTTAATATCATGGTTGTTGGTAAGTGGAAGACATTGGCTCAACTTGTGACTTTTGAATAACTTTCGTGAGCAGAATCTGTCCAGAATGGAAGATTCATTAAAATGATTCAAGCTAATTCAGAATTGCATTGAAACCTTGCATTTAACTACATGCATAACCGCTCAGTGTAAATAACTTTTTTCTTCTTAGGGGGCTTCCAGTATGAACTTTAACTTAGATATTGTTTTCTTCTTGAGCCTTTGTCGCTTTTCTTCAGAGAGTTTAAATCGAAACACATTTATAAAGTACCAAGAACTGGGGAGGTATCTACAGTAGAGTCTGAAGGGCACAGGAAGTGTGCAGCTTATGACACAAAATAGCTACAGGCAGGTGAAGAGGAAATGGTGCCATCAGAGGAAAACGGACGCTTTTTTGGTGTATTGAAGTTTCTAAGAGATTTATCAAAAACAAACATTCATTAGAGTTTTAAAGTGCATTTTTGAGTTGCTGAAACAATAAGTTCTGAATTGATTCATTGGATTGAATCGTTTAAATTTATTTATTGAAAACATCAAACCCAGTTTTTGCTGTAAAAGTTGAACTTGCTATTAGGAAAGACACTTTTTATGAAGAGAAGCTATTAAAACAGCTTTGTCTTAATGGTCTCGAAGGCTTCATAAAACTACTCTATTAACATACTCCTTAGGAACCTTAATGGCCAAATAAAAAGCATGTTACATTCAACGCAATAATGATGCTTCTTAGCGATTTAGCCAGTAAAATATTCAAATATATTATGTTTATATCACCCTGTTGTTCATTAGTACCGTGGTTTTATTTTGTTTAGTCATGCAAGTCAAACATTTAAGCCAGGGTACTGTCCAAAGAAGTTCTTGGACATCTGCCCAATTAAAACTGGCCACCTTATTCAAGCCTGGCCAATCAGAGAGCTGGAACCTCCCAAATCCCCCTGTGCTTTTTGAAAGAGCATGCAGGAAGGAGTCAGAGAAGGAGGTGTTGGCTGAGTATGGGCTTTACCTAATTAAATGGCAGGGGCTATTGTTGTGTTGTCTGTGGTTTGGGAGGCAGGGCCCACCTGGAGCTGTGTGCACCACACAGTGCTCCCCAACTAGGCCAGCCAAAAGGGATTTATGATGGCAACAGCATCACAAATCCAAGACCATCCAGCTCCCCAACGAGAGCTATTCTTCTTTTACACATTTTTCTTTCCCTGTTTTTTAAGAGAGCTGCCAGGTTTTCCTCACTCTTACCCAGTGGCTCCTGTGTGGTGAAAATAGAGGGACTTTTGCCAAAACATTCAGACTTCAAGGCTGTGAGTCTCATAGAGAAACACAGTCACTCCAGAATAGCGTCAGTTAAACAAATGCATTACGATGTATGTGATATTTATATTAGAAAATATTAATGTCAGTGTTGGTGAACTACTTAAAGGGGACATTTCACAATCACTTTTTATAAATCTTTGCTGTCCCCAGAGTAGTCATGGGAAGTTCTAGCTCAAAACACCATATAGATAATTTATTATGACATGTTAAAAGTGCCACTTTGTAGGTGTGAGCAAAAGTGTGCCGTTTTGGGGTGTGTCCTTTAAATGCAAATGAGCTGATCTCTGCACTAAATGACATTGCCGTGGTTGGATAGTGCAGATTAAGGGCCTGTCCCATTTCTTCCCCCTTAAAACTTCCACTTGGTTTTGAGTGCCCTCGACAGTAAAGTGGGGTTTAAAATCTTTTCCTATGAATGGGACACCAATATATGGAAAGTAGCATAGGGAATGTGCTCACCTATGTCACACGCAGCGTCGACGCGTCTACCGGTAGCAGCCTCCTACTATTTTCATTCAGGAAAATGCTGGGCTCACAAGGTATCTTGGTTAATTTCATCTCCCACTTCATTTTAAACCTGACTACATTTTGAAGGTTTATTCTAAGGGGAAAATAGCACTCCATCTTGCTCCCTAAAGTAATGGGACGCCCTACACGTGCACACGCAAAAGCGAGGGTTAGGGCAAAAGTGTAGGGAAAGGGGGAGGTATTGGGACGGGCCCTAAAGCCGAAAGTATACTAGGGACGTCCGCGTATGCGCGCCGTCCGCATGACGTCATTTTCGTCATCAAGAGGGTCCGCGGCCGGCCGCGCGGACCGTCCGCGTGCAGCCCAAAGTTTGAGACCGCGCGGACAGTGCGGGTTCAGTCCGCGTACAACAGCGCATGCGCGTGAAAATATTTAGACAGGGCACTCCACTATAAACAATTATACAAAGGAAATAGACAGCATTTGCACACACACTATCGTTTTTCTTCTTTAACTTTTACTTCTTCCAAGAACAGAAAGCTCTGGAGCATGTTTGTTTGATTCCTGTTCTTTGTTGTCTTGTTGTTTGTTCTAAACTGTGTTTGCAATGGTGGATCAGTTACTTTTCTTCACCTATCCTAATGTTTTAATGTACTGTAAATGTCGCCAAATCAATGCTGCCCTGACAGCCTGTTAGACTAATAATTTGAATAAGAAATCATTTGTATTGCGTATAGTGTCGAACGCGGCCATCCGCGTGTAGCCGCTGGGAGTATACTCGAAAAGCTGCGCGGACGTGTGCGCGCGCGAGCCGGACGCAGACGCGGAAGTGGAAAAAAGGTATACCCCAGCCTTAAGAGGTGACATCACAAGGGGAGCCAAATTTCAATCATAAATTTTTTCACATGCTTGCAGAGAATGGTTTACCAAAACTAAGTTACTGGGTTGATCTTTTTCTGGGAACCCAATTATAGCCCTTAAACATGGAAAAAGTCAGATTTTCATGAACTGTCCCTTTTAAACTGCAGTTTAAAGTGATACTCCAGCCAAATATCAAAATTACCCCATGATTTACTCACCCTCAAGCAATCTGAGATGCATATGTCCATCATCTTTCAGACGAACACATTTGGCGTTATTCTAGTAAATGTCCATGCTCTTCCACGCTTTATAAAACTAGAAAACAGGGATCAGGGACCAACTTCTGATTTTGAAGCCCAAAAAGTGCATTCATCCCTCACAGAAGGAATCCACAAGGCTCCAAAGGGTTAATAAAGGTCTTTTGCAGGTGATCGATTAGATTTTACATTTTATAAACTATAATGACTAGCTTTAAGTAACGATGCCATATTGGACTCTTGCGATTCATGAGAAAGTCTTTGCTAAAACACTGTCATGAGTCCAATATGGGGTGGTTACCGGAAGCTAGTTATAACATTTTGTCAAACATGTAGTTGTGTTTAGTTGCTTATGTGTTGGAGAAAACTGTTAAGTTAGTATCTCCGCTATTTTTAGTTGATTGCTCTTAGTCTTCACCACAGTGAAAATAACCTTCTGCACCTGTTCTCACATCGGCCACACTGAGGACTTTTCACCTTGTTTTCACTCCTGCAGTCTGTTAAGGAGGAAACAGATCAAAGGCAAGTTTAAGCAGATCAGGGTAGCGATGTATTTTGCAAAGCACAAACAGGCCCAGGTCCACCGATCACTCCCCCAGAAACCGCTTCTTTTAACATTTGTTCTGGATGACTTTGTTCCTTGCCCCAGTGAACTGTGTTGGTTACATTGCTTTTGTAGTAAATATGCTGGCGCCCTCCATGCCTGCTTCTCTGGACTTGCATCAAAGGTGAACTGCTCTCTCTCTTTTTCTTTCCTGGTAGAGGCGGGTGTTAAAATGGACATGGTGTGTGACTCATCCTCTACAATTGCAATCCCTGTAAAACTAGTCACAGATCATTATTTCTTCTCTTTTATTTAGTATTTGCTTAGTACGTGGAAATTTACTCTTTTATTGATTTAAACATGTTTTTAAATATTTTTTTTTTAAAGGGACACAGATGTTTTAAGCTCATAGTATACTCATATTTTTCGATCTAATGCACAGCCTTGCAAAGTATGGTTTATTTGTAATGCACACAACCTGTACTACATACTACATTCCATCGGCGGCTCGTGACTGCTCATCCAAGGGGAGCAAATTCAGAATATGTCTTCAGAATGTCATGTGTGTTGCTCGTGTTTTCAAAAAATTTGTTTGTTGCATCATGTGAACCATGTGCATCACGTTTTGTCAAGGTGAGTGCCTGCTGCACACGGGTCAAAATCATTGATGATAAAAGAGACGCTCACGTTCACAAAATACACGCAAGACACTCCCTTAACAGTAAACTCTGATTACGCATGAGATTATGCGAGTATCTGGCAAACGCGAGCGTCTCTTTTATCATGAACCCTTTGGGCGCATCTGCAGCGGGCACTTGTTTTGACAGGACACGTGATGCACATAGGTTCACTCGACGCGCAGAACACATATTTTGAAATGATGACACACATGACGGGCTACATACATGTTGTGACAAACTTCGCATCGAGCGCCCTCGAAAAAAGAAGTCACCACTGGTGTATAGTATGCGCTTACTATTCTGATGACAAAAATTGCGCACCTCGGCATAGACATACAAATAATGGAATGTACTTCGGCCCTTAGACGCAGATATCTTCTGAAAGAGCTTTAGGTGGTTACCCAGTTAGACCAGCATCAAGCCAGCTGAAAATTCATGATGGTCTTGTTAGTTAGGCATTGCTCTAGCAAGCTTGTCAGAACATTATTAGGTGTGTTGGGAAAGCTAAAATGTACTAGGCTCTTTATAAGTATTTGACAAGATACAGGAAGAAGAGAGATTGTGTAAAAGCAAGATATACACAACAGGAAGAGGAGTAAGACTGTATTTGTGGAATACTGAAGGAATAGAGGAAACATTGTGTTGTCTACAGGAAGAGTTTAGTGCAGTATGCTTGGCTGTCCATGTTTTTCTGCCTTGGGCAGCTCTTATCCAAGATCCACACACACATGTGGTAGCACTTGGAGACTGTTGGACTGTATAGTTTGTCCTCGGTTGTAAAGGTCAGGACCTTTCTTGTAGCCTCAGGGCTTAAACTACTGCAAGTCTCTTGGTTTCCCATAAGCCCACAGACTCCTAGCGTTCTGCTCCCAACTGGAAATTTAGCATATTCTGGTATTTACAAAGTCAGAGGGCTTTGTAGATATTATGTTCATAATCGAATTTTGTAAACTGCACTTTTGTAAGAAATTGCTTATGAGATCTCCGTAATATTCCAATAGTTTCGTCTACACGAGATTAGAATGAAAGCAAACGCTCCTCACATTTTTGGGATGTGTTTAAACGGCAACAACATAATAAAACACGTACACACGACAATCCGGTCGTGTTATCAAAAACTTGCACTTTAAAACTCATCAAAAGTTTGCATTTTCAGGACCCTAGCCAAACTGCATAAAACTTTGTGAAACAAGTCACTAGGTCTAAAAGTTTTAACATTGTTGGAATTTAAAAAGAAACCTCTGAGCAAAATCATTTACCTCTTAAAAATGCGTTTGAAAATCAGTTAAAGTTAAACAGATATGATGCTGCTAAAATTACTGCTTGCATTGCTTGACATTTTATGTGGTGTAGATAAATGACAAGCTGTTACTACTGAGTGCCTGTCCAATGTATGATTCAAAACAAGCGCCTGGCTGTGTCTAGTCTTGATTTCTTGTTAGCTTATTTCAGCACATTGTTTTTATGAGCCCATCAGTGCTTTAACAAGTACGGCATATGTGACTAAACTGGACGTTTCAGGAAGTTCTGCCTTGCTCAGCCATTGTCTAAGTGGTTAAATCAAGGAGCCTCAGGAGGACTCGAGACACACGGCACGTGTGCGCGCGAATGCTCGTGTTGTCGTTTTGTCATAAATTTGATGTCAACTGCCTCCCGTGGTGAAAGGCCATGGCGTAAATCCATCAAAGCCTCTGTTGAGTTGGGCAATGATGAAGGAGCCAGATTTCCTCGGCTATATCGTCTATCTTTGTCAAATCTCTGTCAAGTCTATCTCTGTTTCATCTGTCGGCGGCTTCCCGAGGCACCCGGGCCCCTCAACAGGTACAAACGGAGCTGCGAGAATGTTTAGCACGTTCCCCACCCCTGCCAGATGTATGGGGAGCTGACCAGCGGGCCCAAGGACCCTCGGGAACGGGATGATACACTGTCTATCATCTGCACTCAATACTAAGCGGCTCACGTTAACACAGCACATGCCCTTTGAGGCAATGAAGGTGGCCCCATAGATTCCCTCTTATTTGTTTGAATTGAGATTGGTCTTGATAAGCCTCCCTCTCTGGTAATAGCTTCCTCACCGTGATCGGATCTCCGTGAGGGCCGGCGTGAAAGAGTCATTAGGTGTAAAAGCTCCCCAATGCTCCTTCCGGCATGGTGCTGTCAGCGTGTTTGGACACCAGGCAGATAAGACACTAAAGTCTTGGCCCGACCTGGTCCTGTTACATCACTGATGATTTGCAGTATCAAAGGCTTATGCAAACCCGGGATCGAAGCCTAGCTCTGGCCGGTCACGTGGTTTCTTTACAACCTCATTTTTATGTGTGCCGTCTTATCTGTGAGCAGTAATAAAATTTTATTTCCACTGCTAATGGTAAGCAAAGGTCACGCCGCCAATAACCATGCTCTAGGTCTGCCACATATGGGGCTAATGGTACCTTGTGTGCAGTTTACAGACAAAAGTCATTAAATCTATTCTCGTTCTCATCGACAGGTCAGAGCGGGTTGGGAAAGTCAACGCTTGTAAACACGCTCTTCAAGTCCAAGGTCAGCAGGAAGTCCTGCACTCCCAACTACGAGGAGAAGATCTCCAAAACTGTCCACCTGCAGTCAGTCAGCCACAGTGAGTTTTACACACATGCGCATACACACACGCACTTCATCTCTTCATCATCACACATGAGTAGATAAAATAACTGTTTACAAACAAACACTTGGCAGTGACACTTGGATTCTGGAACAGACCTGTTTGAGATTAAAGCTTCATTGCTGATCAAAACCAGAAAGTTCTGTGTAAAAAAATTGCTGGAGATTTGAACGCTTTTAGATGTCCAACAACTGACATCATTTATTAGTTTATAGATCACAGTCAGTATGATTTGTTTTAATCTAAAATTTAATCTAAGTATTTATTTAATGAATTTTATTATAATTATTTTATGCGCATTTAAAGTCCCAGAGAACAGGAAGTTGCGTTCGACTTTTCTTCCGTATTGCGATGTTTTTCCGAGGAAAAACTGAATATTAAACCACTAAAATAGCAGGTATGGCTAGTTTATTACACTGTGATTTGATTGTATATGGAATAGTAGGCGTTGCATTCAGAAATGGAGTTCACAGGAGACTGACTGTGGGTTAACAGCACACGCGAGTTCAACGATTTGCGCAAGTAAATTACATACAAAGTCAATGCAAAGACACGATCAGACGCGTCCTTGCGTGGGGTGATGCGAATGGCACGATTTGAGCGCCAAAAAAGGGTCTTCGCCCAAGTTGAAAATTTTCAACTTGAGCGAAAAATTCGCATGACACAAAGTTAAATCCTACGAGTAATCTAGAGCGAGTAATGGTTCGTTTACACCAACCGCGTTTCAGGCGTCAAAATCACGTCTACCGCACCTAGTTTGCCGCTTGAACAGTTTGAATGCATTCGCGCATGTAGAGCGAAGTAGACACACGGAAAAAGCAAGTCAGAGGCAAAATCCGCTTCTTGTGGGAGGGGCAAGTGTTATGCGATTTTCTGTTTGCAAGATGACTGATGTTGATTGTGCATTTATCGAGAGAGTTACCGGTAAGAACTTGTGTCGTATAGCTCAGGCTCCTGATTGCTTAACGCGACGCAAAATTCCACCAAAGTAAACATTTTTCAACTCGGACGTCAGCCGGCAATTCGCGTCAAACACAAAATGCACAAAAAGCACAACGCGAGCTAGACGCGCGAAAAAGGTGGAAACGCGTCTTCCGTGCCTCGCCAAACGCCTTATCTGCGCCGCGGGACCTCCAGGCGCGCGTCAACGCGTCTTCACATTGACTTAACATTCAAATCACTCGTGTTTACGCCTCTACGACGGTTGGCAGACGCAGCATAACGCAATGTCCCGGGTTTGGTGTGTACGTAGAATGACAGTTAGAGGGGGCGGGGTAAAAAGATGCTCCGCCTAAGCTATCTAGCTGACGTCATTAGAGAAGGATTCCCACGAGAGGGTGGAAGTACATTCTCAGATTCAAGTTAAAGTTTATGAGGGCACATACATTTAAAAAAAAAATTAGGGCTGCACGATAATTCGCATGTAATTGTCATGCGCATCTCGTCAGTATGGAGCGGCATTTACTACACAAAGCCGTAGTTCACTGACAATTTCGCCTTTATTATCGCGGACGTATCACCTGCGATATGAATGCGATATAGCCCAGCTTGTCAGTGAACTACGGTTTACTAATCAAGGAACCGGCTTTACTGATGAGATGCGCATGACTATCGCATGCGTTTTATTGTGCAGCCCAAAAAAATTTAGAAAAAAATAAGAATCGTCAGTTTTAATGGGGACTTAAATTGCATGCTGTCATGTTTTGTCTACCATTTTGCTATATGTAAAAACAGTGGTCAAGAAGCACTTCCTGTTTCAGTTGTTTAGTTGTTTTTTATTTCATATATATTACTAAGTCTTAAAAATGTTTGTTTAACATGATACAACGTTAAAAATCAAAACCTCTATTGAGTTTTTGATTAAAAAAGTGATAAAGCTTGAAACAGGAATTGCTTCTGGACAAGTGTTGTTTACATCTTGCAAAATACAGGCAACATTTCTCAGGGTTCAGACGTGGGAATTTGATTAGAGCAAAATCGTATTTACTGCAAAAAGATGAAATAACTTTATGTTTTGCTCAAACTACTGCATTAATAGTGCTTATTAACAGATCAGTACAGGTAGCACTGTTCAAGGTTAACACTTAAAATGATCCTGGCATCACACATCAAGCATCTTATGTTACAAAGCACGTTTGCCTGAGTGACTTCTGAAAGGATGCTGGAAAAGTGACATCTCGACAGGAGATGCTTGGAGGCATGACCCCTTGTCACAGCTCTCCAGTATTTGATCTTGATCAGTTCCAGAAGAAAGAGAAATTAAAATGCCTTTGAGGGGGGCGGATTAGGAATGATCACACAACTTCAACCGTTGCGATCTGTCCTTCATTATGAGTTTTGAGATACAGTATAAACTAAAAGATATTGCCGGGCGTTATATACTAAGCAGAAGTTGTGTTCTAGGTTACCGTATGCACACAGAGGCGCACGTATCTCCCAAACATCCCGCATACGTCAATGAAAGGCAATGAATCTCTATTTTGCTTCTGCCGGCGCCACCATGCTTCATTGAAAAGAGGCGTGAAAGGCAGATGGCGTAGCCAACTTCACCAGTTCTTTAAATGGAAGCATTGTGCGTATGCTTGTGTTAGCCTGACCTTAGTAGTTATAGCAGTCACACCCAGCTATCCATCTTTATTTTTTCACTGAAGACGGGGTCTTACAAACACAACATTTGATAACGGTCCTCTGTATGCAGTATTGAAAAACGGTGAGGTACAATTTGTTTTTATTTTGAAATGGTTACAAGGTCTGTAGTAGGGACTAAGTCATCAACTGCACATCGCACCCAAATGTAATTACCTATGTCACTTTCATCTAGGTCAAAAGTTTGTGAAGTTACCCATGTATGATAGTTTAACCACAAGTCTGAACTTTTAATAGAATGACCCACGGCTTAGCATAGTGGATATGTAGGATATAATGTAACGATTCTGCACAGGATGTTGCAAGATGCTGTGAAAGTAATGTCGCCTCTTATAGTTTTAAGTGTCAGTCTGTTGATGCGTGAAGGCCTTTGCCGGGCTGGGTCATTGGCGTAGCGTGCTATGTTAATTGCATTAGTGCCCACTTGACAGCAGAATTGTATGAAGACCAATGAACTCCACCCCCAATCTGGATATGGGTGTAGAAATATCCAATTATGAAACCCTACGGAGAGCTTGCGGCACCAAGGCTATGATGTTAATTATTGCTAAAACCTTCTGCAGGTATCCTGGCCACAAAGAGAAAACTTCAACCCTCAGCTTGCTGCCTGATGGTCTTGAGATGAGTCATTTGGTTTTGTTTTGGGGCAACGTTTCAGTCTTAGATCTGCTTGTTGATCTCTCTTCCGGTTCTGACTTCCCCTTGAAAAGGTTTTAGACATGACGAGTAAATGTGACAGTCGATAGCGTACTATTACATTAGCTCAGTTTTTAACTTTCACTTCAGTTACCAAAGGTTGAATCGGTTAAGTCAGATCTGTTTATAGGCATGAAACCATTTACTTATTTCCTGTAATTCTGTACAGGAATGGCAGCACATTTTTACTTTTTTTTTTTTGCTCTCCAGGACGCAAAAGTGTTTCTTCAGCATAATAATCAATGGAAATTTTTGTTAGTTTCTGTATAAGATCAAGAAAAGCAGCATATTAAGTGTTGTGGTTTCAATGCAAAAAGTAGGTTTGCAGAGGAACCACATAGCATCTGTTGTATATCTGTCCTACCATAACTAAACCTCATTTTTCAGACCTGTTAAAACTTATGGCCCTATAGTTTACAATTGTTTGACATGTAGAATGAGACCGAGTGCGGTATGAGAAGCTGGGTGTGCTGTTTCTTAACAAAAGAAGATTGAAGATAAGTTAAGTTTGTGATTTCCTGAGATATTGCAGTGCTTTAGGAGACAACCCTCACTGACTTCTCAGCGTAGCACAACGTAAACATCGCAGTGAATGAGTGTTTTTATGTTGGTCTTCGGAAAGACAAATCGGTAGAGCTTGACACGTTGCATAAACATTGCATTTCTTTTGCTGTTTCGGCTGCATTAGCCGTCATGCGAAAATTTATGATGATCTCTTTCATTACAGTGGAAAAAATAAGGAACACACATCATATTTCGTCTCGCGTTGTTTACATTAAATTACTTGCGGTCTACCACGCATTGGTAAGAAAACTCGCAGTAAAATCTCTCTGTAGTGTCTCAGTTGTTTCTCCTGGAAGACAGTGACATTACATAGAGTGCAAATTGAGACTTTGCTATTTCCTGCTTCTCATATTTGTTTCCTGGTTTCTCTACAACCACAACCAAATTATCTGAGCTATGAAATCCACATTACTTTGATAGATTTATACCTCTTGCTGTGCATCAACAATTTCAGGAGATAGCAGATTTCTGACAATAATAAATCTAGAACTTTTGGTACAAATTCTTATTATTAAAGGGGCGCTTTTGTCTCCTAGCAACATGTTTCTTCCTCATTAGAAATTACTCCAGAATTCATCAGGGTAAATATCATCTTATAGGTCAAAACATCTGCACATACTTTAATAAGGATAGAACAATTGAAATATTAGTTATAATACAGGAACATTTTTACATAGTTCTTTCATTTATGTTTCTACTTTGTCTTAAATGTTTTTTTCCTAAAATGGCTTAAAAAAATTAGACAATTTTTAAAATGCATTAAGAGTATGTAAATGAATGTAGTTCATATAGGTAATTTAATAATAATCTAGATTTGAGTAAATTTGAGATGATCGAGTTCATACCAAAATCTCCAATAGGTTTTGATCCTGTCAGTGAATTCCAGGCTGAAGTCTGAATTAAGAGCATCATAGTTTGATTTTACTTTAAAGGAAAACACCACCATTTTTCAATATTTTACAATGTTCTTACCTCAACTTAGACAAATTAATACATACCTATCTTTTTTCAATGCGTGCACTTAATTTTTGTACAGCCTGTCGTAATTTTGTTAGCATTTAACCTAGCCCCATTCATTCTTTAGGATCCAAACAGGGATGAATTTAGAAGCCACCAAACACTACATGTTTCCCTATTTAGAGACCGTTTAAGTAGTTACACAAGTAAGTATGGTGGCACAAAATAAAACGTGGCAATTTTTAAGCGGATAAAAATGAGAAGTATATTGTATGGCGGAAGAGCACTTAGTTTGCAGCACTTTGACTTCGCCGCGCAGTAACATCATCACTCCTGACTACTCAATATTACTGCACCCCGAGGTCAAAGTGTTGCAAACTAAAGGCCGTTTCACACGGTACGCAGCAACTGTGAGTGTTTAGTTCTTTTTCAATAGGAGATGTGCGGAAAGCGGCAAAACGGGGGCGGTTACAGAGGTGAAGCGGAGTTGGTCCACGCGCCTTGCTCATGTTCCCAAAATCCTGTCCCTTTTACAGACAAGACTCTTAATGGCAGGCGCTGTTGAAGATAAACAGATTTCCACTAAATGCTGCACAAAACGCTTCCACTACACGAAAAAAGCTGTAGCCGCGCAGCCGTGTGAAACGGCCTGTTGTTTGAAACACTTCGACCTCGGGTGCAGTAATATTGAGTAGTTAGGAGTGATGATGTTACTGCACGCCGAAGTCAAAGTGCTGCAAACTAAGTGCTCTTCCGCCAGACAATATAGTTCTCTTTTTTTCTGCTTAAAAAATTGCCACGTTTTATTTTTTGCCACCATACTTATTCGTGTAATTTCTCATGTAACCGTCTTTAAATAGGGAAAACATGGAAGTGTTTGGTGGCTTATAATAATAATAATAATAGATTTTATTTATAAAGCACTTTTCATTCCAAAGAATCTCAAAGTGCTACAGTTAAAAATATATACGACAATGCAAATAACGTCCAACAGTTAAGTGCTACAATTAAAAATTAGAACCACAATGCAAATAATAAAATAATCAACATAAAAAAGCCTTTCTAAAAAGATAGGTCTTCAGATCGGCTTTAAAAGAGTCCAGGCTCTGTACTGTTCTCAGTTCAATGGGGAGGTTGTTCCAAAGCCGAGGCGCAGCTGAGCAGAAAGCTCTGTCCCCCATGGTTCGGAGCCTAGTGGTGGGAGTCTGAAGAAGCTGGCTCCCAGATGATCTGAGGGTACGAGTAGAGGATTTCACAGAGATAAGCTCTTGTAGATATAGTGGTGCTTGTCCGGTGATGCACTGATGTGTGAACAGAAGAATTCTAAATCTATCCCTGTTTGGATCCTAAGGAATGAATGGGGCTAGGCTAAATGCTAACACATTCACAGCGTGCTGTACAAAGATTAAGTGCACACATTGAAAAAAGTTAGATATGTATTAATTCGTCTAAATTGAGGTAAGAACATAGCAAAATATTGAAAAACTCTGGTGTTTTCCTTTAATTTAAATTTTTGACATGATCTTAGTCAGTATATTAAAAAATTCAAAGTTATGTGTCACAAAATGTTTTTTTTACGTTATATGTAAGATGATTTTTTTAATTTAGAAAACAATAAATCACATATGAATGACATTATCTGAATTTGTGTATACAGGGTCACAATACTGACTTGTCAAATCTAAGCTCTTTAAGTTGAGATCTCTTATGGACACAGGTTTCTGTGTCTTTTCTCATGAGAAATATCTAGACGCAAAAAAAAATTTCCACTTGCTATCTTTTTTTATCTCATTGATTTCTATAAGAAAATATTACAGAGATCTCATCTATGATTGTTTTTTCTTATGGGCTCTGCAGTTTTAGATTTGAGACACCACGTCTAGCAGATGTCTTGCTGTCTGCAGTATTGGCAGTATGTGCCTCATTCTATCTTAACAGAGTACAGAAGTATCACAGTCACGGGGTGCCTGACACCTCCACGCAGTACAAAGCTGTCCACTGACCCTCACAGCCTGTGGAGAAAGTCTTCCTGTACACTGACCGCCAGGGGAGACGGGTGTTACACAATCCACTGTTCTCTCAAAGACTGCACAGTGCAGAAAATTAAGTGCATGCCCGCTCAATACTACCATTCAGCTTGGGTCTCTCACTGGGGGGAGGAGGCTATAAGGGAAGCTAAACTCTGCTTAGTTACAGAATCACTCCATGAGAAGGACATAATAGTGGAGATAATGGCCCCAAAATAGGGCTCAGACACTTGAGCCATTCAAATATATTAATTTTATGTACAGCAAACAAATTTGCCCAAATTTTGCCTTTTACAGTTAAAGGTGCAGTGTGGGTTTTTAGCGACATCTAGCTGTGAGACTGTGAATGGCAATCAATAGCTCAGTCCACAGATCACTCCTCAATTTCAAAGTACTGAAGCTACGGTAGCTGCCACAGGACAAAAAAAATTTAATTGCCTGAGACAAAGGCCCTGTCCCAAACGGCACACTTCATGTGGACTTTCGGTCACATGGCCTTAAATTGCGTATCCTTGCTTAGTCTAAAAGTCAGTAGGGTGTCCCATCTGTCATTTTTATGCTCTGAAGTGTGCTCATCAGCATGTGCTTTGCACCCTTGATGATGTCGTCAGCAAAGCCTGCACTGCAACAGGCTTCACACACTTTACCAACCCAGAAGTCCTTGCGATAGATCAATCAGACGACGGAAAGGAGGAATTCACACGGATGGGCAACTTTTCTTCCTAATTCCAGCGTGATACTCGAGTCTGCCCCAAAAGACTCCGGTGCGCCCTTGTGGACTCCCTTCAAGGGTCCCTAAGGTCTGCACTAGATGATGTCATCAAAGTGTGAACTCTGAGGAAGTCCCCAAGTCCGGAGTGTGCCATTTGGGACAGGGCCGATGTAGGGACGAAGCACGCTTTGGGCTACTGTAGAAACATGGCGGAAATTTCCATGTAAGGAGACTCGCGGTGTGTGTAGATACAAATGGCTCATTCCAGTCCCAACCAGAAAACGTGATTATGCAATCGCATGATTCAATGCATAATCAGCCAAAGTCCGCATATTTTTGCGGGGGCCGCATTTTTTAAATACGCCGCACTTTCGCCGCATAAATTGCAGATTTCTGCTCGCACAATATGCGGGGCTTGCATGATTTCATAATCCCGCATTTTCGTAGCAAAAAGTCATATATATCTTAGCAGAAAGTTGAAAAATGTTGCATTTACTTCACACATGCACAGCCCTGTCCCCTGTTGTCATGGGAATGTAGGAAGTGACGTTATTATGCGACATGCACGTAATTATGCAGTTTTTTCAAGTTCCCCCAATTTTGGCAAGTTCCCGCAATTTCATCGCATAAAATTTCATAAATATCCCACATATTCCATCACATTTTTTAAGAAAACGTGCCGCAAGATCAAGGACTTTTGCATGCATCAATCACTACAAAAAACTAATTCTGTCATTCTAAAGTAATAAAAACACTACAGTTCATTATGTAAGATTTTATACACTACTGATAATATAGTTTTGTATTTTATATTGCATTTCTATTAAGAAATTCTTCTAAAAGTTCCACATTGCACCTTTAAATGGTAGTTTTTAGTCTATGTATATGGTGTATGAGTATGAGCTCCCTGCTGGTTTTACGAAAAATAAAAAAACAGGTGTAATGCACTTATAGACATCTTCCACTCATATTAATGTCCTATACATTGTTGTAATCTGATGTTTTATAATCTAACAATGGTAGATGTAAGATGTGCATGTGCTATAATTCTTCATAAGCAACACTATGTTTTGTTATATAATTCATTTTAATAGTACTTTTATACAGTACAGTGTTTTGGGGGTCACTGTATTTTCGGGGCTTCAAGATACTGAAATTCTCTCTTGCTGACGGCTTAGTGAAAATGAAAAATTGATCTTCATCAGATACAGTAATAGAATTCTGAATCCCATGAACTGGAGTGTTGACTGACAGTTTAATTTTTCCTCATTACAACCTCAGATTTGCCTTGATTGCCTCATCCAGAAGGATTAGACTGATGAGCTAACGGCAAACGTCAATCACCGGATCGTGATCTCTGTGCAGGGATACCGTAGAGCTCCCTGGCTGCGCAAACACCTTATTAGATTCTTATTGCAGACTGACTTCATGTGCCACAAACAAAGCATGTCTGCAGCATTGTAGATAGAGATTACATGTAAGGTTTAGGGTCTTACCTGATTAGTCCCCAACAATTGGTATTGCTAGAAGACGACAGATAAACCCACTTTAAGTCATTTGCATTCACCTCTGCTATGAATTATGGATCACACTTGAAATGAAACAAACATTTTCACATGGGCTCTCTAACTCGTTTCATTTTTGTCCTGTGATTTTGTAGTCATTGAGGAGAAAGGAGTGAAGATGAAACTCACTGTGATTGACACACCTGGATTCGGAGACCAAATCAACAATGAGAACTGCTGGGAGACCTCAATCTGATTTGTACTGTTTACATATACATGCATTTGGAAGATGCATTTATCTAATGCAATTACAGTGCATTCAAGCTATACATTTAATCAGTATGTGTGCTCCTGGGGAGTCAAACCCATGAGTATATGTCTAATGCTTATCCATGATGTCTCTTTCAGCTGGGAGCCTATTGAACAGTATGTGAATGAACAGTATGAGAAATACCTGAAGGAAGAGCTGAATGTCAACAGGAAGAAAAGAATCCCGGACAGTCGTGTCCACTGCTGCGTCTACTTCCTGCCGGCCACTGGACACTGGTGTGTGTCACTTCCTGCAGCACACTTTTAATAGTACACTAAAATGTTAAGCATAATTAAACATTTACTTATACAATATGTCATTTTGAATCAATATTTTTGGTTTAATTACTGTGACAAATAGCTGTACAGTCATATGGTCAATAATGCAAAGTAAACTGTGGTTTCCAATATGGTGCCCGCACAGAGTCTGTGAGTTGCCCGCCAAAGCACATTCTATTAATAGCCTTAATTTTAATAATAATTTCTTAATTTTTTTATATAAGCTTGGCTTCTTTTATGTATGTTAACATTTTAAACAATTAAGTAAAGTAAAATAAAATCAACAAGTAAAACAAAAAGTTTTGAGTACACTATATTAAAAAAGTAGCCCTCCACAGGGTTCCCACGGGTCCTTGAAATCCTTGAAAGTTTGTGAATCTTGGGGAGGGGTTCAAAGCCCTGGGAAAATTTTGAAAATATACCTACATAGATAGATACAGGTCATTGAAAGTGCTTGAATCTATTTTATGCAAGAAGTTTTCTTAAAAAAATCCATATTATTCCCTGTGTACAGTTGGATAATGTCATGAAAATTCTAGACTTTTTGAGCACACGTGCTAAACTGTTCGCTTTGGATGCTTTTATCATCTGTATGCGAATGTTGATTCATACCAAAATGCTTTTTTGCATAGTTGTGTTTAACACATGAAAATGTCTCGGGTTAAGTATGTAACTGTTGTTCCCTGAGAAGGGAACGAGACGCTGCGTCTCCCTTGCCATACTTTCTGCATCCCTGTAAAGCCGTCTTTGGCAATATTTCAGAGAGCGACATACTTCCTGGCTCCCGCGTCACCCTGTTTTTGTCGTTAAGCCTCATCATTGGTTAAATTTGATATACACATTCAGACGCACTTACCCCTGGAGGCGTCCTCAAAGTGTCATTGCAGTGACGCAGCGCGAGTTCCCTCGAAAGGGAACTGTAACAATGTATCTTAAAAGATAAAACAATGTAACCTTGCTCTCATTTGAAATGTGTCCCCATATTTAGTCCTTGAATTTGAGGGTATTGGACCTGGAAAGTCCTTAAAAAGTCCTTAACTAACGTGTGGGAACCCTGCCTCCAGATTGTTTTATACATCATGGTAGCACTTGGAGACCCCTGGTATACATTATCTCCTATTTTATAAAAGAATAAGATCACAGTCTCTACCTATATTATTATTAATTTTTAACATAAAACAGTACAAAATAATTGCATACTTATTTTATGCAATGGACTAACAAATTAAGCATGCACTTAAAAATTATCCACTTTCCTTTCTTATAGGTTACGCCCCATAGATGTGGAGTTCATGAGGAGACTTGGGAAGATTGTAAGCATCGTCCCTGTGATCGCCAAAGCAGACACGCTAACTCTCGAGGAACGGCTAGAGTTTAAGCAAAGGGTGAGATGCTCTCCAGAACTCACCTTATGAGTCTCTATCATCCCTTTCATATATTTAAAACCCAGTCACACACACACATTTAGTCCCTCATATAATTAAGGTCATGAATATGGACGACCTGCTGCCGTAAATGTTGGGAATGTTTGAAATTCACAGCTCAGATTGAAGATTGAAAAACCTCAGCTGTATTTTGCATTTGAATCTGCAAAGGTCTTTTTGGCTGCTCGCTCTGCATTGGTCAGGGAGGGATAAATGAATAGGCCACGCTAAGGTTACGAGCGGCGGAGAGGCGTGCTCTCCTCCGACTGATGTATAGCTGCGCCTTCAGACCGGGCCGGGAGCCATCAGCGCTCCCTGCGGAATGATTTTGGACATCTCCAACTGCACGGACCGCAGGGCCCGAGCGCCCCCCACGCGTGCGCATCTCTTATCAATATACACCAAACAACACTCCTAATGATGTACTCCGTCATTTCGGCCCATTATCCAGAGCTGTCTCTCACTACTCAATAGCCCAAGCCGAGCTCAGAGCGGGGGCGGACGTCACACTGCGCTCAAGATATCAATCGCTGATATCATATCCATGTACAACAGCCGCACTCCAAAAACCTCCCCCGCACGCACAAATACAGATGGGAGCTGAAGCATTAAAGTGTCATACTTTGCACCTCGGGCCTGAAATTCTGGCGTTGGGAGGAATTTCATTGTGAACTCGTACACTTTTACCGTGGCCTTTTAGTGCAGGAATGCTTGAGGGCCAAGATTGATGGTAGTAAAATACAGCAGCGGGAGATTTGAGGGATAAGGGCTGCTGTCATATTACGCCCGTGGGGTGATTGTGGTGGTTTGTGTGTGGTTGCTTGTTGAAATCAGTGTAAATCCATCTAACTGGAAGCCTCTATTTCCAGATAAGACAAGATCTCCAGGCCAATGGGATCGGAGTGTATCCGCAGAGAGAATATGATGAGGATGCCGAAGATCGAATACTCAACGATAAGATTAGGGTATGAGGACACTTCTCATTGACTTCAACAACCTATTAAGAATAAATTAGTGGTGCTTGCTGAGGCATCTATTGTACTACAACTATTGCTCATGCTGTTGATATGAACAATGTTCATTTAAACTGTTCTGGTTAACTTTGGTGTACATCTCATCCTGTTGTTAATATAAATAATGACATAAACAATCTCGAACAATCTTAAAGGGACACTTCACCCATTTGCATTAAGCTTTGTATAGTTAGAACCCCAGTCATGTTTTTGAATGGTCGTGGGTCATTTCCTCAGTTGCCGCTGAGACAGGAGAAATACAGATTTCAGTGTTGCACTTCCTTCTTTCAATGATGTAAAAATCATCATTTTGCATCATTGAAAGAAGGAAGTCCAATATCTTTGTTGAGGGGGTGAGACTTCAAACACCCCTTTTCCCTGTCAAATAGGCACCAAATTCATATGACCCACTTTTAATAAAGATTAATGTTTCTACAGGTGAAATGCTCCTTTAAATGAAATAAAACACATCAAATGATACAATGTACTTATGTTGGCTGGTAGTTATATATTTTTTTATTACACAGAATTTATAAGGGTGTGTCACCATTCTCCAAAACCTCGATTCGATTACATTTTCGATTCTAAGGTCACAATTCGATTCTCGATTTCTACTCTTTTTTTGAAAATGCTATGTCATTTTTATGCCATACTTTTATTAAATATAATATCTGACCTTGAACCGGAGATGCCCTGCCATGTTATGGTACAATATGGTACACGTACATACCTGATAAAACGAAAACTTCCTGTCAGATAAACATTCATTACTTTGTGTCTTAAAAACGCGCTTTTATTACTATCAGACAAGATTGTGAGACTATAAGTCATGTTTAAATTATGTTTTTATAACTCTTAAGCAACTTAAATAAGTTGGTGTGAAACTTAAACAGATCTCAGTTCAGAGAAACAACCGGTCCTGGCACGCGCGCATGCTCTGATTAAGTTCAGCTGTAGGCGGGAGGCGCTTGCTGTTTTTTGTTTCCCATGTAAAGGACAGCTCGCGTGGTGTATCCTGCATCTGGCATGCTATCTTTTGACTGGCTGTAGCTAGCTAAGTTAGAGGAGGTTGACTCACAGCACTCAACGAGTGCTTTTTTCCGCATGGCAAGCCGACTGGACGTGCCATGGGGGCGTGGCAGCATCGACGATTCCATTCTTTAATTCAAAGTTTGAGGTTGTGACTTAATTTCGATTTTAAATCAAAATCGTGACACCCTTAGAATTTATGATAAATTAATGTATTTTTTTAAATGTCAGAACAGGCCCCTGGAACCCCCCAGTTTGGGAACCACTGCCTACATGATACATGAATGATACCTCAAATTGTGTTTTGGTTAATAAGGTGTTTTTACTTTTGTAAATGATTTTCATTTAGGTTTTCAATGATTTTCAATCATTTTTTACATGATAATAAAAGGATGAAATAGACTTTAATAGAAAGAGGAACCATATTTAGGAACCAGAATAGACTTGGGGTGGTCTCTTTTGGACAGAAAGAAGCGCCGCAAAAACCTAGCAAATATTTTAATTGGACATTACATTAAAAATTACATAATAATTAGGGGTGGGTATTGGCAAGGGCCTCACGATACATGGGTCATGATACAATGCATCACGATATGATACAATACGTTGCATGTTGCGATACATTGCAATGCTTTTTCTTTTTTTATCAAAAATGTAAAAAAATAAAGCAGATTTTTTAACCTTTTTTAAGCCAAAGTGCGTCCACACGAAAGCTGCATGTTTTAAATTTTCTGCAATTTTTTCACTTATTGGCCTTATATGACAACTGGACAAGCGACAACTACAGCAGCGACGGAAGAGGTCGTTTGAGGCACACAGAGGGATTATTACATTTTTAAAATATCGATAGTAGAGATTGAAATATCAATGCAATCCAGTGGGAAAATCGTCACGATAGTTAGCTGTATCTATATTTTTGCACAATAGCCCACATTGCCTTAACACAAAGCATCGTTCTGGCAACCTTCCCTACCTTTATAACATAAATAGTTTAGCATAGGCTTTTATGGATAGTTATGATATGTGTGGTTATAACTATGCAATAAAACATCTTTTCCTTCTCTCTTAGGAAAACATCCCATTCGCTGTTGTGGGAACCGACAAGGAACATCAGGTGAATGGAAACAAGGTCTTGGGAAGAAAGACGAAGTGGGGGATCATTGAAGGTGAGAGTCTGTCGTGTACGGTGTAATTGACAGTTGTCGAACAAAAAAATGTAATGACGTCAGACCATTTTCAAAAGGTTCGGCTGTTCATAATTTACTTTATTCAACACTGCCATCAAGTGGTGAATGGAGAATATGCACTTAAGCAAAATCTGAATAAGCTAACAAACATGAAATTTTGTGTTTGTTTCAGTTGAAAATGTTGCGCATTGCGAGTTTGCACACCTGAGAGATCTTCTTATTAGGTGAGTTTTGCTCTCATAGTAAATAATGTGACCTTGTCTTTGAAATCCAGGCTAAAGTCTCAATTTAAATATGAGATTTGGACCATCAAAGTTTGATTTCACTTCCATTTTGACCTTACTTCAGTCAATATTAAAGATATCAAGGTTATGCTTTTACAAAATGTCCTTTAAATTATTATATGTCCTATTTACATATATATCACTAAAAATGACATTTGACGGATTTTCACTGCAGGGTCACATATACACTGCAAATTGTAAATAATGTGGGCCTTTATTAATCATGTCTCATTCATGTTTAAAATCAGCCACATAAGTAAGTCTCATTATTGTAATTGTGGAGCCATTAAATACAATAAGTGAAGATACCTGGAGGTAAAACAACCTTAGAGGATGAAACTGGAGGCAGGAAAGCACAGCTGATGTGCAATGCCCCGTGTGCATGGTTGTCCTGTGAGCTTAGTAAAGGACAGGTTAATGACAAGTCATACAGGGTCAATCCAGGTCACAGTGACACATAACTCTTGAATGGCTGCCAGCTGACAGATGGTGTGAGAGATCATCCCTGCTAAAATCGGAAACAAAGGATGACCTTGGCTTTTCACACTTTTACTGTAAAAGCAAATGTAGTTCAAACTCTATTCAATAGTTTGTGTGGATGTGATGTCGTAATGCCTTTTTATAATACACAATTTAATAACATTATATTTTACACCATGCATATTATCTTGTGAAATTGATAGTGTGCTCTGCTGCGCTCTGCTTTAAAGGTCTCATCTGCAAGATCTGAAGGATGTCGCTCACAACATCCACTATGAGACCTACAGAGTAAAAAGACTCAATGAAAGCAATGCAAACGGATTGACCCTTTCACCTTTGACCTTGGAGAACGGTACCCTAGAGAAGAACGATGCAGAAAGTCAACTCTGAAAGGGACGGTGACCACCGCGCGCCATTTTCACACGTGACGCTGTCTGTCCTGCCCCCGTCGCAATGGGAGAGATGAACATTCCACTTTTAGATAGCCGTTAATGGAAAATCTACACGTTTGACTAAAGACACTTTTATTTTTGAGAAGAATCTATATTTTGGGAAGGGATCAGGGTTACAGGCCTGAGAACGAATAGTTGATGATGTGTTATTGAACCAAGAAATTTTTCCCTCTTTATATTTTTTCTATTTTGATATCTTTCACACATGTTCTTTGCCTCACGCTGGGCGAATGAATGGCACAGCGCTTTGGCATATTGGACAACGTGTGTGCGCCTACATGCCCCACTGGAAGAGAGAAATCCCATAATCCCTATCTGCACATGTACACTGAACCAGCAATGTGACGTACCTTTTGCTCTTTTATTTTAAGAAGTAATTGTTCTAGATTTTTTACAGCAAAAAAATCTTTTTTTAAATAAGAGAAAAAAAACTTTAGACAAATATTTTTGTTACCATAGCTGCTTAGTAGCCGAAGGTATTTTCTTAACAGATACTTTTAAGAGTTTAATTACTGCTATTCAAGAACAACTGCTGTGATAAAACCCAATGTGTTTTTATAATGGGAAATATTTCAAATATAACCTTTGACCTGTGCATGGCTGGTGTCAGATATACTACTATTGATACAGTATTTTCTAATAGAGACAAAGAAAAAGTTGTCCATTTGAACATACAGTAACAGGTCAAGTTTACAGTCATGCGTTTTTAATTACTAGTTAACTTAGCTCTTTTAAAGGTACATCATGTTTACTTTCCCATCAAGAGTCTATCGTACCATTTGCTTATGGAAGCTACTGTACATAACCATATTTTTATTTCCTACAACATCATCATGTTTTTACTCAACATGTATTAACAGCTTCATCATGGTTTCCTTGTTATCAAATATTAATATTTGTGTAAACACCATTGATTTATGATTAAAAAATTACCACCGTTCAATATTTATGTGGGGCCATTGATCAGTTGATTGGTTTAATTATAGATATTAAAGGGATAGTTCGGCCAAAAACGATATTAAACCCATGATTTACTCACCCCCAAGCTGTCCGAGTTGCATATGTCCATCGTTTTTCAGACAAACACATTTTCGGATATTTTAGAAAATATTTTAGATATTTCTGTTCATTAAATGTTATGTTACGGGGTCCAGCAATAGTCCACGACCTTCAAGTCCAAAAAAGTGCGTCCATCCTTCACAAATTAAATCCAAACGGCTCCAGGATGATAAACAAAGGTCTTCTGTGGGTAATCCGTGCGGTGTTTTTGTAGAAATATCCATATTTAAAATGTTATTAACTTTATAAACTAGCTTCCGGTAGCGCCGCCATTTTGGAGTGATGCGCATTCAGGATGAGAGCTTACGCAGCGTACAGAGTTTCTCTGCTGCTGCTCGGTGCCCCCGCCCTCCGAATTTGTCATACGTCACTAAGAAAAGTGCGTACACTACGCTAATCCTCTCTCCTGAGTCTAAGATGGCGGCGCTACCGGAAGCTAGTTTATAAAGTTAATAACATTTTAAATATGGATATTTCTACAAAAACACCGCACGGATTACCCACAGAAGACCTTTGTTTATCATCCTGGAGCCGTTTGAATTTAATTTGTGAAGGATGGACGCACTTTTTTGGACTTGGGGGTCGTGGACTGTTGCTGGACCCCGTGGCATAACATTTGATGAGCAGAAATATCTAAAATATTTTCTAAAATATCCGAAAATGTGTTTGTCTGAAAAACGATGGACATATGCAACTCGGACAGCTTGGGGGTGAGTAAGTCATGGGTTTAATATCGTTTTTGGCCGAACTATCCCTTTAATATTATGACTCCTTCAGAATCAGCTTGTTAAAGGAAAACACCACCGTTTTTCAATGTTTTGCTATGTTCTTACCTCAACTTAGACAAATTCATATAAAACTTTAGTTTGGAGCCATAGGAATGAATGGGGCTAGGCTAAATGCTAACACATTCAAGAAGCGCTGTACAAGATTATAAGTGCATGCATATAAAAAAGAATCGTATGTATTAATTCATCTAAGTTGAGGTAAAAACATAGTAAAATATTGAAAACTGTGGTGTTTTCCTTTAATAATTAGTGATTTTAAATTGATTCCTCAAGTTTTAAGTTCTGTGAAGATAAAGCTTTACTGTGAACTTACTGCACGACAGGGTGTCCTTGCCTTTAAAACCCTAATCGTACCTTTACTCTGTTTGATGATCCTGTTTTTCTTTTTGGATAAAAGCGTTTCAAATGTCACAACTTACCTGGGCGCCGAGTGAATGTGCTTTCTTTCTGCCCTGATTCAGGAGCACAAAATATCAGGCTGAATTTGTGAAATGGCTCGCTAGGGATGCTTACATAACACCCAGTTATAAAACCTAGCCCTGGCTGCCTGACTAAAACATTTTATCAACCTTGATTAGAATATATTTGATCAACCTGCAAAGTACAGCTATTGTTTCTCCATGCTGCTTTCACTGTCAGAGGAAATGGTCAAAAGATGGTCCTTAGATGTCACTGGGGTGGACGATAGCCTTTCAAAACCTTTTCACCTAAAGAGCTCATATTAGGACTCAGGTAAAAGTGCATATGGGTGATTCTCGCGAAAATAGACTTACGAGGTGTCATGAAACATTTTGATTAAAAAAAGTAAATGCTATCAAAATACAAACATTTGATCATGTACTAGTTTGCACATGATTTTAAATGACATCATACAAACCAATTTTGTTTTGTTTTTTCACGTTTAAGGGGAAAATTTTCATTACTGCAACGTGTCCATGACTGGATTTGGGTTCTTTGACATGGAAAATTTATAATTAAAAAATCTAAAAAATAAAAGACTTCAGTGCATGTTATACTATAAACATTTGCAGTAAAGAAACATGTGGTATTTGGTGATCATTGGTAAATGTAGAGACAATAATGAGGAATATCACTGTGTCCAAGAAAAAATTTCTCATCCTCCACAATTTTCAATCATTGTTTAAGCCCTCAAGGAAGTAACATTTAAAAAATAGTTGGAAGGGACATAATTGACCGTGACACTCAAGATGGCTACCAGGTAAGCAGTTCTTATGTTTTCTATCCAGATAAAAGTTGAAATTTTGTTTGTCATAGCACCTAGACAACTTTTTAGTTCTCATAACCGAAACATGAGTTTGTAAATGCATATATTTAATGTAATATCATGTTGCGGTAATGATCATTTTTAATAATGATAATCTCAAAAATTTAAATAATTCTATAGGAAATATTTTTAAATCCTCTTAAAATAATGGTTACAGTAAATTCAGCCCTTAATCTTATGTGCAAAAAATGTCTTTAAGGGCTTATTAAAAATTCTGCTGGACACCTTCTAATTTTGGATTTCGTGAGAATCACCCATATTAGTACCTCAAATGTTGGTATAGCAGCTGTATAGATAAATGTTAAATGAGCACTTTAAGTCTGGTCTTTAAATCTAAATATAGCACAGAAACACCTCCAGTTAAGGTAACAATCTCCTCCTGCCTGTCAAATCTATTCTTATTTTAGTAGATAACTACTGCGTTCGATACTATTAGTCAATCAGTACTACTAGACGGTGGGCCGAGGCTCCGTATCTGCTTTACTTTTCGAAATGGATGATCCCCATGGAGGGAGAACCTGAATTTGTAAAGTTTGGACGGCTGTTTTATTCTCAACGATATGAAAAGTGTTGCCACTCGCATTTATTGCACATTTTCCCCCGAATTGATCAAATGTCCCCGTAAATATGCAGGCAAACGCGGTTGCCTACTATATCAGTCGAACCAATAGAGCGGCAAGATACTGACAAAGGATTATTATTAACCAATCAGACGTGGGTTAGTAGACACGAGCTGCAGCGGAATTGACCATCGCCAAGGACATTCTTTGTGTGATTGTAAGTATTCATTTGATTTAATTGATATCTATTTAAAATGTTTGTTGTGTACATTGGTTTGTTCAAACGTATGTATGCGTCTCGTTAGTGTTGTTTTACGTAGGCGTAGACTAACGTTAACCGTTCCGTACAACAACGATGTTCCGTGCATATTTAGGGCCCGAGCACCGAGGAGCAGGCCAGAATGGCCTGCACCGAAAGGTGCGAAGCCCTATTGTTTTTGCTCGAATTTATTATTTTTTTTTTTTTTATTTTTTTCAACACTTGTGCTAATTTGGGAGCCTTAACATACTCGAAAAGTCTTGAAATTTGGCACACACGTCAGAGTCGCGTGCCACTAGGCTCATGCAAAGGCTGGAATACGGGCGTGGCAAGGGAGCTCTGTAGCGCCCCCTGTAATTCAAAAACAAACATTGGGGCACAGATCGGGCAAAAATGTACGCACATGTATGAGAGTTGGTACACATATAGATCTCATCGACCCGAACAACTTTCGCCCTCTAACATTTAAGCTCCGCCCAACAGGAAGTCGGCTATTTCGGATTGTTTAAAAAATGCATGCGGTGAACTTTTGAATACTCCTTCTAGGGGATTCATGGGATTGACACCAAACGTGGTGATCATGATGTCGAGACATTGTACTTGCTAAATTGCGAAGGGATTTTTGATATCTCGAACGGTTCTGCCATGGCGAAGCGACAAAGTCATGGCGAAATCAGAGAAACAGGAAGTGTCTAATATCTAAGGCAAAAAATGTCTTATTGTGATGACACGCGGGGTGTTTGTTCGTCTGAAGATTCCGATCGCATCGATGTGCCTATTGTGAGTCTCGGGTATAGCGCCACCACCAGGCGCCAGGAAGTGTGTCAGTCACAAAGGTGGATTTTTTTGACAGTTCCATCCGATGTTCTTTTAAATACTCCTTCTAGGATATTCATTCGATTGACACCAAAAGTGGTCAACATGATGCTGAGACATTGTAGATGATAAATTGCGAAGGGATTTTTGATATCTCGAATGCTGTTTCCATGGCAACGTGTCAAACTTTACTTTCATTTTAAAGGCATATTGAAGCCTTTCAGTTCCATGCAGTGAACTTTTAAATACTCCTTCTAGAATATTCATTCGATTGACACCAGAAGTGGTCAACATGATGCTGAGACATTGGAGATGCTAAATTGCGAAGGAATTTTTGACATCTCGAACGCTGTTCCCATGGCAACGCGTCAAACTTTACTTTTATTTAAGGCTTTTTTAAGGCTCTTGGCGTGTTTGGATTAACTTTAAATTTGGCACACACATCAGAGTTGTTGGCAGTTAAGTGTTGACAAAAAGGTCAGATAAAGGCGTGTCTATTTAGTGGCTGACTAGCCACCCCCCCCCCCCCCCGTTTGTCTAAAATGTGGGGTTTCTTTTACCTACAGTCCCCAAATGGGTCAGTAACAACATTAAATAGCCCACTGATATTTACCCACTTGAGGCCCTTGCCCACCGTGCATCGTTTTCTCGGACGCACCGTGTAGCGGAAAAATAACGTGCGAGGGCCCGCCATCGCTGCTTGCAGCTATATTAACTTTTACCGCCGATCGGTCATACACAAAATATGTAACGTTATATGTGTCGTCTTCATTTCTCTTACATCTCCGTTTAAGAGAGACACACCCCAGCCGAATGTTCTAGTAATATTTCATAAAGTTTGCGCCCACTGCGCTTGAAAATGACCGGTGGGCAAGCTACACTTCGACAGCTGCTGGGGTGTGTAGACAACTAACGTTAGAGCAGCGAAAATGTACATTTTTATATAATTTATGCTTTTCACAGTATTATAGTTTTTATAAGCTGCAATGTTTACTCCCTCTGTTTCTTCCACAGTTTTTTTAAAAAGTACATTTAGCTTTGACAGTCAAAGTTCAAGTTGTTAACAGCCTCTCCTCAATGACTGTTTTGCCGAAGTGCTTGTAACGTTATCCATTTGCATATGTGTGTTAATGTTCTTGTGTTTTTGTGTGGTGATGTACCGGGTATAATCTCGATAGCTCCCTTACGAAAATTAACCATGGTTTTATTGTGGTAAAAGTGTAGCAACCAATGTATTTTGTTGTATTGATTACTATCAGCAAAACTATGGTTTTACTACACTAACCACGATTTAACTATAAAACCATAGTTGTCAAAACAATAGTTATTTTGTGATTACCATGGTTTTACTACAGTAAGCATTTTTTTAACTGTAGAAAAACAATGGTTAATTTTTGTAAGGGCAGGTGAAGTGATACCTTGTTTTATACTGTTAATTTTATTTTAACCCCTTTACTGCTGTTTTTCTGAACCTTATACTTCTTATGTTTGCAGATAATGCAAGGTGTGGGGCCTGCTTGGATGTGTAAAGACCATGGGCTTAAGACCTCAGAGCCTGTGTTTTTACTGGCGTTGCCTCGCCATCCTCTGCCTCTACCACTAAAAAAGTGCAAAACAATAGGTTTAGGTTCTGCACATCACTGATTGAAGAAAAATGATTTGTAACTTTCAGCAGTGAAAAACTCATGCTACATATATTGTTTCCACCTGTTCCCTTAAGATGGGTAATAAACCAATTTCACATCGTTTAGGGGTCTCATTTATAAAACTGTGCGTAGGATCCTTGCTAAAAGTCTACGTACGCACAAAAGCAAAAATGGCATGCGCAAAAAAATATTGGGACCTATAAAGCAGAGCACTGATCCCTATATAAATCACAGATCACCTGCAAGTGTTCATACATGAATCATCCTCAGGTCCCACCCTGCAAGCCCATCTCTCATTAAGTTTTTTCTTTTATAGAACACAACCTTTGTGTGGGAACTGGTGTACGCACATTTCCAGCCCCGTTTTGTGCATACGCCAGTTCCCACACAAAGGTTGTGATCTATACAAAACCGAACTTAATGTGAGAATGGGCTTGCAGGGTGGGACCTGAGAATGATTCATGTATGAACACTTGCGGGTGATCTGTGATTTGTAAAGGGAACAGTGGTTTGTTTTGTCTTAGTATTTTTTGCCGTATGCCATTTTTGGCTTTTGTGCATACGTAGACTTTTAGTAAGGATTTATAAATGAGACCCCAGGTGTCTGGTTTTGTTGATAATAACGATGCCAATCATGCCATAATTGAAAAGGAAAATTTTGTAGGTTGTTTTTATTATATTACTGTTAATACACTGCATCTACATTTGTACTACTCTTATACTTTTACTACACTGCACATGTGTATGTATATACACTGTACATGTTGCCATCCCCCAGCGATTTTCTATGTAACTGTTATAATAATCTTAAACCATTTGTCTTTGATGCATTTTTGCTCTGCTATTTAAAGGCTACTGCTTAAACATTGCATATTTAATTTATACTACTGTAAACCATGCTACTTTCTTCACTGCATGTCTATACATACTACCAACCTTCCTTTGCAGTTTCTTCAATAAAAACTTCCTCTCTTCTCCTTTGTGCACTTTTTATCTTTGTGATATTTGGGAAATGGCTGTAGCACTGCCTGTGGAAGCTTGTGTTAGCTAGTTTGATTAACTTGTTTGTTGGTTCCTGGCTTTGTAACTTATATGCCTGTATTATTCTTGTGTACTGCTTTCTCTGCATTCAAGGTCTTTCCACAGAAACACTGATTAAATCAATTTCTGCCAACTTGTGCCTGTGAAGGGAATGGTGGGTCCACTATCCTCAAATACATGCATGCAGCATTTCATTTTTTGACATTTCTTTCCAGTAAACATGATAAAGCAGGGAAAATAATTTTCTGTCTTGCTTTATGACGTTGTGTTTCCAAGCGATAACAGATATCAGAACGGTGTAAAAAAATAGAACGGTGTATTTATTAAAGATTACAAAAAAATGACAGGACATGACAAAGATGGTTACATAAAATAAAAACGGTAAGAATGGGCAACGTTACCTCTACATTCACATTTTGTGTCAAACTGAATATTAAAACTGCATTAGTGGCTAAAATTAGTTAACAAGTTCAATCTTTCCAGCGAAACGCGCCAGTTTGTTGACACGCGTCATCACTTTTCCACGCACGCTATTGGATGAAGGCAACAAATACGTCATGAACTTCGGACCCCAAACGTAGCTGCTTGCTCTATTCGCCGGAAAAATAACCTGGAGAAAGTTACCGATATTATAATAATGTGCAAGGTGTGTAAGTGGCAACAATTTTTATTTGCTTTGTTGAAAAGCGTAGCGGTTACATAAAAAAAACTGGGTTATCCATCACAAGAGATCGTCTGATAACACGAAATCTCCCCTCGGCCCACCGTCTATACTGGAGCAATTTGCCTGTATCGTAAAAGCTGATAATGCACGCTTTGGTTTTTTAATCCTATTGTATTAATTTCAATTTTAAGGCCAATGACACACAAATATATACCCACAAGACCTGCTTCTCGTCCCCCTTTTGACCACACTAAATGTTTGCAGGATGTTAATATTTGGATGACCAATATAAACTGAAGCTCTCCTTGTTGGATCTAGGTCTGTTTGCAGGATGTTAATATTTGAATGACTAATATTAAAGTTAAATACCAATAAAACTGAAGCCCTCCTTGTTGGGTCTAGCTCTGTTTTGTCTAGAACTCAATCCTTCACCTTGCTTATCGATAATTGCCCTGTTACAAGAGTCACTCTCTTTTAGTTCTCATATTAAAGTAACTAAACCCCTGGTCAGAGCCTGACTCCACCCATTGGCAATATTTGAAAAATGCAAGAAAAGTGGGCAGATCCCAACAGAGATAGAGGGGACGAACTAAGCTCGTACCAAGTGTGTGGTGAGATCGTAACAAGGGCGTGGTAAGCTTGAACCTGATTACGTCACGAGGCATTTTTTGGACCCAACATCCAATAGGAAAATTCAACTGCAGTAGCCACCGTTCAACCTGAAGAGGGCAGCACTCAGACGTTTTTACACCATGTATTATAGTATTGAAACACTTTATATCCAAATGTCAAAAAACTTACTAAAATCAATGAACAGCGTTAATAAACCGTCATTCTTACAGATCAGTAACTAAAAAAAGTTGTATTAGGGTTTAGTTACTCTTTAAAGGTCCCGTTTTCCTGTGTTTTTGAAGCTTTGATTGTGTTTACAGTGGACAATATAACATGCGTTCATGTTTCACATGTAAAAAAGTGGTCTTTTTCACACAATTTACTTATCTGTATACTGCTGTTTTCACTGTCCTCAAAACAGGCTGATGTCTTCCTTGTTCTATGAAGTCCCTCCTTTAGAAATACGTATTTAGTTCTTATTGTGTAGTTTGTGTTGTGATTTGATAGCAGCTTAGCTTAGCAGAGCCGTTTGAGCCAAAGCTGGCCACTGACGTATTCCTGTGGGTGGAGTTTATTCAAACACTCTTGCTTTGACGTCATTAAAGCAGGAAGTAGAGGGCTGTAGTCCAAACCGGCCGTTCGCTGTAGGCTTTGAAAGGGGGCTTCTGTTAAAGAAAATATATCGCCTGGCAGTGAACTTTGAGCTTTATCATTTTACAGGTATTATTTATGCTCTAACGGCAACATTACAAACTAACTAAAGTTTATAAATGGGATCAGGATAAACAAGACCTTTAATAATATTTCACGTTCTTGCATTTTTTTAATTTATGTAATATTGCTAGACTCCACTCTTCACTTTCTCAACATAGTTCTTATTCATGCTTTGGTTACATCTCGAATTGATTATAGTAAAACTCGTATTATTTGGTATCCCTGACAAACAGCTTCATAGATTACAGTTAATCCAGAATTCAGCAGCTAGGATTGTTACCCATTCTTGAATCTATGATTATATATCTTTAATTCTTTTCCAGCTGGCTTTCTGTCCATTACGTGTACGCTTTTAAATTTTACTTCTTGCGTACAAAGCTCTCCATATCTTGGGACCTACACTGAAATTTTTTTTTAAGGTAAGTGGTTGCAATCAATTTATTTAAGCTACATTTAAACAAAAGTTTTATATTTTACTTTGCTTTACTAATCTTTTTTGTTTAAATGTAGCTTAAATAAATTGATTGCGACCACTTACCTTAAAACAATTTATTAAATTCAATGAATCATTTTTTTCAGTGTATTGTTTTCAGATCTTCATTAGTATACTTCGTTTGAGGTCATCCTCTGCTCCAAAATTCGAGAGGGCTTTTAGTTGGCAGTGCCTATGTTATGGAATTCCTTACCATTGCACATTCACCAGCTGGATTCACTTTTCCATTTGAAAGCTTAGGTAAAAACATATCTGCGTTTAGTATAGCTTTTAATGATTTGATTGTTTAATGTGTTTGTTTTGTAGTTTATTGCTTTGTTTTACGTAATATGGTGTCTTGAGTGCCTTGGAAGATGCCTATAAATAAAAGGTAGTTTAGTGTAAGTCAGTGGCGGCCGGTTACTTCTTTTTTGAGGGCCCTCAATGCGAAGTTCGTCACAACATGTATGTAGCCCGTCATGTGTGTGGTTCGTAATTTCAAAACATGTGTTCCGCGCGTCAAGCGATCCTTTGTGCATCACGTGTCTTGTCAAAATAAGTGCCTGCTGCAGACGCGTCTAAAGGTTTGCAAGATTCTCGTATAATCTCATGCGTAATCAGAGTTTACTGTTAAGTGAGTGTCTTGCGTGTATTTTGTGAACGTGAGCGTCTCTTTTTATCATAAACGGGTTTGACGCGTGTGCAGCAGGCACTTATTTGGACAAAACACGTGATGCACATGGTTCACATGACGCAACAAACACATATTTTGAAAACACAAGTAACACACATGACACTCCGAACATTTATTTTGAATTTGCGCCCCTCAGATGAGCAGTCACGAGCCACCACTGGTATTAGTAGTAATATTTTTATTATACGAGGACATTTTTAAAGGATACTTCCCCAGTGACAGCTTAAGAACCATTTCTTCTGACACTGTCTAATACTGCGTGCCAGAACAGACAAGGCAGATATGTATGCATTATAAACCAAAAACAGTAGGACAATAAACAACATATATGACTTGATGGAGAAATAAATGACACACGCATGTTGCTTATTTTGTACAACTTTTACTAAAACGGTGCAGACTGGAACCAACCAACTGAAAACAACAAGGCACTGCAGCCATGAGATGGAGTTCATAAAACTTTAGTTTATCTCTCATTTCAACTTAACCACTACAACAGTATTTACAGAAAAAAAGTACCCTAAAGAAGTGTGAATTGTGACATGCCCAAGTCACAACAAAGAAATCAAACGGCAAATAAATGAAACATTATAATCGGTGGGAGGCAGAGATCTAACATTGCTCATAGGCTGTTGAACCACAGTCGACCTGACCAAGTGTTTGCACCAGGAGAAAAGTCATTTGTTACTGACCCTGTATGAATGTCAAAAGCATTACTAATATTATATATATATATATATAAGTATTACATGTACAAGTACGTACAAAACCTCAAAAGAATAGCAGTTTATCTTTCTTTGTTGTCGGATCACCTCATTTTTCTCCAAAAAAATGACGTATGTTAGTAAGAGGAAACAACGATTTATTCCCAGACAGCAGACGACTTCAGGCCGAATCTGCACCGGATCCGTCCCGGAGTTGTCTGCTGTCTGGGCTCTAAAAGCGCCAGACGTTTCAAGTTAAAAGCAAGCTAAAGGGTGAACAGAAATTGCCAACACGCTCTGCTGGATGTGGTAAGCTAGTAAAACTCTTTAATAGAGCAAGAATAGAATAGCACTATTCATGAAAACTGGCCTTCGAAATGGTTTAAATTTACAGTGTAAATCAGACAGAACCCCTCAATAAAGCAAAATTCACACAGTAGTACCAGTATTTCATTGACTTGAACAACCCTGCCTTGGTCATACGAGGAAGCCAGCAGGCAAATGCACACAGCCCACCTAATGCCAATGTACGCACACAATAAACATCTGTTAACATTCTTGCATGTAGCCCGTATTAACGTGTCTTTGATATTAGCTCAATGTACAAAGTTAAACTAGCTGAAGTCTTTAATTCTATCGATTGCTGATGTAATTCATCGCTAAAGACATGTTTGCATATCTTGCCACTTTTCTGAAGGTAGTCAGTCACGCTTTCCCTTCGTGCAATTCCTCTGCTGACCTGCCCCGGTCTGTTTCGTATAAGAGCGGTGTGTAGACGTGCACAATAAGAGCCAGGCAACCTCAAAGAAACATTTATAACCTCCTGACAGATGATTTCAACATATTGATATATATATACAGATTACAGTGGGGTTAGTGCATGAGTTATTATATATTTATGGTTCTATTGTGTACGGATAAAAACAACGCATAAAATCTCATTCCGTAGAGGGGGGAAGCTTGGGTTTGAAATGAAAATGATAGCTTTTATAATACAATATCCTCATATATGTCTTCAAATACTATGCAATGCCTTATATAGTGATATATTAATAATTCTCTCTTTATTTCATCTGAAATGGTTCTGGTTGTCATCAATGGATACATAAAGGATGAAAGGCTCTTTCTAGCCAAACTGGTCTCTTGTTTACAAGACAACGGGTGAATGTAAATACTGCAACACGTTTTCTGCAAGTTAACAAGACGCATCAAAGCCACCGAACACAGGGCTACAACTAACTGATGTAGAATATTGAACATTCAATGCCAAGTGGACTGTGACAGTGTCTCTCAACGTTATACAATGAAAAAAAAGGGCTAAAGTAGATCAAGCATTAAACATAGACACAAAGGGAAAGGGTTTGCAATCCCAATCGCTCACAAATCAACTTCCCTGCAGCTCCCTGTGTCCTCTGCTTCCAAAACAACCAATCCCTTAAAGTTGAATTAATAAATAAATAAATAAATATGTGCACTTGTCAATAAATTAACCCACTATGATAAGTAAAAGCAAATAAATACGTAGCATTTCAAACATAAATAAAGTCCGAGATCAAGAGCCTCCCGGGTCTTTCCGGATTGCCGATTAGCCACGAGCCCTTTTTTAAAGAGGCCACTATATACATGAAGAGAGATCAGCTGTTTAAAGTAAGTGTTAATGTTTATGTTAATGTGTCTTACAGCTTCTTATCTTTAAAGCCTTGAGGATTTAGGGTGGGGTGGGATAGTGTCCACTTTGAAAACGGCGATGTTGGATTTATCCTCACCTCATCAGTGCCAGAGGGAAAGCTTTTGTTTTTGTCACCACACCTTTTTGGGCCGAGAGATAAGCTGTGTGTCATTGATCTGAAATGTACAATTTCTCAAAAAACAACAACGGCACATGTCCACTAATGCGCAGAATAATTCACATTTACCTGTTTAGTGTTGTTAAAACACCTTTTAAGTCAATTATTTGCCAATCCAAAACTCTTATTAGTTGAAACAGTATCTACACAGTCGATATCACAGCAGACCCAACGAAGATGAACCGAGCAGCATGATAAACTCCTGAGAGGACAAACGCAGGGTTGGTGGGTTAAAACAGGACAAATGGCTAATTTCTGTAAATTTCCCTGCATACCTGTATTTCACATACACCCCATGGTTGAATGAGGTAGGCATCACAGATGAACAACTACAGTACCTGCCCGTAACACATCATAATAAGACGTGTTACGAATCTAAAAGCTGATGGATGGATGGATATTGCTTGATGGGGAAGCATTGTAATAAGCTTGTGTGGGATGTCAATGCAATGCAAATCATTGTAAACCGTATGTGTTTAAAAGCGAATGCACTCATTTACACTGGGCTAAAAGAGACGGTGTGCTCATAGTTTAATAGAAATGCCATGCTGTCCGCTGTTGTAAAGATTTGGCCTGGTGACAAAATATAAGCATTAGTCTGTGACCCCACTGCATTATGGGATCACCCGGAGATCTCATCTTCATTTGAGTCGGGATTAATATGGAAACCTGCACATTAGCCACTAATATTGACATCGAAATGGAATTAAAACAAAGCAGATGAATTAAAAAGCCGAGCTATCTCTATTGTACAAACCACAGTCCCTCTGAACCACAGTAAAAATGTAAAAGCTGCTCTTTCCCTTCCGTTCCCGAAAAAACTGGACTCGAAATACCTGAAAATGTCTTTCTGCTGGACAAAAAATAACCTTCCGACTGTGTCCGATTATGCTCGTTCCTTTCAAAATAAACAGTACCTCTTTTAAGTCCGTACCTGGATTTCCATCTTATTGAAAGCGCCTGAAACCTCCATCGCGTACCGTAAATGTTTCACAGTAATCCTTATCATCAAAAATAATACTTAAAAAAATAATATTTAAACAAAGACGAAAGAGAAACGCGTGACAATAAACAAGTAGCGTTGATGTGAATCTACATAGCTGTTCATCTCGAAAGTTTTCGATAAGACACAGAAATGGAGGCAGCACCACGCGAGAGGAGCGAAAAACTGGGTGCCGCTGGACAAAGCGAAGAGACCCTGTTGCAGTGGATCCTTTAACTCACACTTTTCCCTTTTATTTATTGGTTCGCCTCTCTTTATCTTCGACAGCTTGCAGTAACCTTCTTCACTTTAAGATAAAACAGTAAGATGAGACATGGAAGCCAGTCTCTCAGTACACTGGAGGGACACGTTTCATGTATGTGTTGGGGTTCGTGTTATTGAATGAAAGATCAAGCTTCTGTCCCGCCGCCGTTTGTACATTTTTCGTTCTCGCTCATCATCAGTCAAGGCCCGTTTCGACCTTTCGTCACATTTCCCCTCTACGTCTTCCGTGTCGATCCCTTTTCACCCCTCCGGAAAAATTCTCTTTGTCAGTTCTCCCCGTGGGTCCAGGATGAAGTCGGGTATATCATCAGTCTTTAAGGAGGAAGTTTTGGTGATGTGGAGGGTGCCGGCGCACACGTGAAACTCTCGCTCTACTCGATGACCATGCAGCGCGGCAGATGCTGGGAGTAGTATTTGAAGAGTTCGGCTGTGGCGCCGGGGCAGTTGGTTAGTTCGAGCTCCTCCAGGTCCTGGAGCTGAATCAGGCCTGATAGGCCGGTGGTGGTCAGCAGAGGGCAGCCTGGGACAAAAATAAATGAGACGGTCAAATGCATACGCTCACTTCCTGTTTGTAATGATGTGTGACAATGCCATTATTTGCGTCATAGTCAGTGATTACCCACCAGGCGTATCAAAATGAATGTGAATTTAAACTGATAGTTCTCCAAAAATCATTTACCTATACTCCTGTATGGCTAATAAATAAAATAAAATAATAGCTTTAATGGTGGAGATGCGGGGGTAAGCAAAAAGTTTAGGAACAATAGAAAGGACAGCTACTGTTCAAACAAAGAGACTCAGACTTATATATCATAGCATTATGTGTTTATTAAGTAAAAGGAAATTTTTTTCTCTGTTCTACAGCGATGTATTTTTACTCTGACAGCTTTATCGGTTTGAGGGATTAACTGAGCTTTATCCATAATATGATTAAGCTGAGGTAGGATCTACTTCAAACATACAGTGTAATTTGCTGATAGTACTTTATCAGTGATAGTCCCTGCACTGTACTTTTAAAGTTTTACCTGCTAGAGAAAGAAGGCGAAGACTCCGCATGCCATAAAGATGCTGTAATCCGAAGTCCTGGACCTGAACACACATATGGTTGTGAATTAGAGGAACAACATACTTCCTGATTGACCATAATGAAAAATGAACTGCTGCTTACCTGACAGCACCAGCGCAGATACAGACTTCTCAATGTGGACATGGTGGATAAATAACCCAGGCCTGTATCTGTGATCCGCACACATCTGAATACAAGAAGGAAAGCCATGTCAGATTTTGTTTTTTCCTTTTTTTACTGAATTTTGTATCAGCCTTTTTACATTTATGCATTTGGCAGACACAACTACAGAGGTCCACTTTTATAAGATATGCGGACTAGTGATTATTATATTTTAATTTGTCTTGTGCTGGTTCTGATAACAGATTTTAAAATACAACAACAGTTAAACAATGGAAACCAAATACCACACTATGACAAACTCCCTAAAGTTTTTTGGGGGGGCAGTATAGTTTTATAAGGAACCTTTACTGTTTTTTTGCACAAACGATTATTTATAGTGGAAATTTATTCTAGTGAAAAGGAGAACACAGCCGTTTTTCAATATTTTACTATGTTCTTACCTCAACGTAGACGAATTAATACATACCTATTCTTTTATCAATGCGTGCACTTAACCTTTGTACAGCGCGTCATGAATGTATTAGCATTTAGCCTAGCCCCATTTATTCCTTAGGATCCAAACAGGGATGAATTAGAAGCCACCAAACACTTTCATGTTTACCAATTTAAAGACTGTTACATGAGAAATTACATTAGTTACAAAATAAAACGTGGCGATTTTTTAAAAGGATAAAAAATGAGAACTATATTGTATGGCAGAAGAGCACTTAGTTTGCAGCACTTCGACCTCAGACCTCAATATTACTGCGCCCGAGGTCAAAGTGCTGCAAACTAAGTGCTCTTCCACCATACAACATAGTTCTCTTTTTTATCCGCTTAAAAAATGGCCACGTTTTGTTTTGTGCCACCATACTTACTCGTGTAACTACTCATGTAACAGTCTTTAAATAGAGAAAACATGGAAGTGTTTGGTGGCTTCTAAAGTCATCCTTGTTTGGATCCAGTAATGCATGGGGCTAGGCTAAATGCTAACACATTCACAACGCGCTGTACAAAGATTAAAGGCACACCAGGCAAGTCTGAGTATTATTTCTCTACTAGCTCCCCCTAGTGTCTGGGAGTAAATGCTTTCTATATCTGAGACTTTACAAGACTGAAGGACACCGGGTCGGATACAGCGAACTTGCAAGTGGGGTATTCTTCCTACAGACGTAGGAGCGGGCGAGAGGGTCTTCATTCGTCATGTAATGAGTCATTTAACCATATACCGACTTACGAAGATGATTTATTAACATAAAAATGCTGCCTTGTGTCCCTTTAAGTGCACGCATTGAATAAAGATAGGTATGTATTAATTAGTCTAAGGTGAGGTAAGAACATAGTAAAATTTTTAAAAACGGTGGTGTTTTCCTTTAACACTTGAACTTTATAGCCTGGATGGTCAAAAATCATTTCTTTGATCTTTTGGCCTGCACCAGTGTTTCAGTTTAAAGCAAATACTCCTGTGTGCATGCTGATACTAGAGCAGTGGCCTGAAGGCCCCCCCCAAGCATCTCCTACAATGTGGCATGCTCCCCCAATGGGTGGGGACCTGGTATAATAACTATCTATATATAACCACTAATAATCAATAGTCTGATTTTAAATAGATATTCTTTATCTTGCTTTGTACTTTTAATGATTTTATATGATTTATAATTTATAATATATTTTATTTTTAACTCTTATCTTATCAAAATTTCAGAATTAGCCTCCATTCAATTCATGAATTGGAATTGGAATTGACTCCGCCCTACAGGAAGTTGAATTTGAATTGACTCCGCCCTACAGGAAGTTGAATTTGAATTGGAATGGCAGGAAGTGGAATTAAATTCATGGCAATTCAAAGAAATTCCACAGTCACACAACAGAAAGAATCTCACATTCAGTGTTAGGAAAGTTACTTTGGAAAATTGTTTGACAACTATTTGAAATACTTGGTTAAAGTAAAGCATTCTGGGAAATAAAATCATGTTCCATCGTGTTCCACAAAATTACAATTACAAAAAAATCAAACTTAATTATTTGTTATGTGACTAGAGTTTTTAACATTAATTGCTGGGGAAAACATATACTGTTAATGTAATCTGTACAAGTAGTTCAAATTAGTATAATTTATAGAATATGTAATGCAATCATATCTGACATATACTGAAAGCTTCATTTTTAACACTTCACTTACTGTATAATATGTATATGAATTTCTTTGAATTTCTATTGAACTGCAATTCTGCTTCCTTTAATTCAAATTCGAATTGTAATTCTAGATCCTGTTTTTGACATCAATTCAAATTCAATTCAAATTCAAGAATTGAACTGGAATTTAGGAGTTATTCTCAATTCAATTCTGAATTGTGCACAAGCCTGTTTTGCATACTATAACTACTTTAAACAACAGAATGTAAAGTAGCCAAGTTTACATGTATTTCAATGTTTTACATGTTACAAATTTGCCCTGTGCTCCAATTTGCATAATATTTGCCTTTGTCACACTTTTTAGGGGTTGACACATGATGACCTTTTCCATAAAGTTCTTATCATTCATGTTCTGCGCACCCTTTGCGATTTCTCTGCGGGGCAGATCCCCATCATTTGAGAACCACTGTACTAGAAACATCCTCTGCCCCATATGACAGCTACTGTAGCGGCAACAAAACGTATGAGATATGATTACGATGTAACTTATACATACACACATTCTAAACACCTAACATAAAACTTTAAAACATAAAACTAAAGAAAAATTACTTGGCTATTTGTACATATCTAAATTTAACACAATAGCAAACATATTCAAACGGAATATTTGTCAACATGATCATTTATTAAAAGGTGTTTGCTTTAATTTCGCTTGTAACTTTTAAAGAAATACGATAAAATCAGGTAGAGATACGTGTGCAGTGGAAGTTACCCTTAAACTCAGCTGTATCTTAATTTAGATTGGCCAAAAGACTCCAGGTGCTGTACCAAAGAGGTTTAGGGGGAAAGACAGCTGGATAAAAGCCTATTGTCTCACCTTACTCTAATCTACCCATTTCCGATTCTTATGTTTACTGTGCTTGGCAAACAACCCCCCTCCCCCCTTCATGGATCTACACCATTTCAAAAAATGACACATTGATTCAAAAAGGCAAATTTCGCCAAAAAGCGACTAGTTTGCAGGTATGATTTATATATCTGCTATCAGAAAATAAGTAGCCTTTAACCAGCATAACAAAAAATGTTTTTGTAGAGAATCACCTTTAAAAATGTATTTACATGAATCGCACCGTTACATAGCACCATCTAGACTGAAGACTTATGGAAAAAAAAACTTTCATTAAAACTCATAATCACTGCTCATTTCATCTTGGTGGAGCGTATGCTTCAATTCAAGTTTGTCAAAAACAAAAAATGGCAAAAATAGAAAGGACATAACATGCTTAAGTGATCAACGACACAATTTAAAGGCGACATATCATGAAAATCTGACTTTTTCCATGTTTTAGTGCTATAATTGGGTCCCCAGTGCTTCTATCAACCTGCTTCTATCAAAATGTGAAAAAGATCAACCCAGTAACTTAGTTTTGGTTAACCATTCTCTGCAAGCATGTGAAAAAATAGGTCATTGAAATTTGGCTCCTCTTGTTATGTCAGAAGGGGATAATACCACCCCTTAATCTGCACTATCCAACCACGGCACAGCCATTTAGTGCAGAGATCAGCTCATTTCTATTGAAAAATGAGTCACAGTGACCCAAATTTCAAAATTGAGGTATCAATGGAAAGAGGAGATCATAAGCTTTCAAATTACTGTATATCCTAGTCATACCTTGAATGGATTTAAAGATATAGACATTTGAATTAAGGTTGTCTGTCCTCTTTTTCCAACTGAAAACCTGAGAAAAACGCCTTTAAAGTTTTTTGCCCGTTTTTTGTAGATATCTTTCAAAATCCATTGCATTTTTAAAGGGATAAACGATTTATTTTACAGCTTAATTTGACCAAAGACATTAATTACTATTACTATTATTGTAATTGCTATTACAGTAAACCAAGAAACAAGCTTATAAATCAAACAGAATGATGTTGATTGAAAATGTGAAGTAACAGAAAGGTTTCTGTGATGGTTGGGGTTTGAGTTAGGGGAAGGGAATAGAACATGGAAACCAGAATGTGTGTTTGTGTGTGTGTGTTCGCGGGTGTGCGTGTTCGCGTGTGTGTGTGAGAGAAATTGAGAGAGACAGAGAGACAAGCAAAAAGAAAACAAATAATACTTGCCTATGCAATCATATCTTTGTGTAGGCTAGTTGACAATAACAGTGTAAACAATTCAAAAAGGAGTTAAATAGGAGAGTAGTGTGCTGCGAGACTGACAGGAGGATGGCTGGACCAATCACATGCCCCGGGGTTTCCCATTGACAAACGATCAGCGTTTATGAAGATTTCTGATTGGCTCTAAAACAATGTGTAACACCATATTCGGAGAGATAGTGACGTTTCAGGGGATCCCCGGAATGCTCGGAGGTGACGAGAGGATTTGAGAAAAGCAATTTCTAGCGGATTTAGTAAAACTGTTTCAACTTTAATAGCCATTTAAACACCTTTACTCAATTATTTGGACTACGAAACTTTGGGAGATTATTTTTTAATGTTTGTTCTTTGAAATTAGCTAAAAATATTTGTTTTGATAATTTCATTGTTTTTCCACATTATCGGCTCATATCTTCAAATAGAACATTGCGACTTCCGACTTCGCCAGAACGAGTCATATTGAATAAATTACCTATATGGTATTTTGAGCTAGAACTTCACATACATACTCTGGGGACATCAAAGATTTATTTCACATCTTTAAAAAGTCTAGTAAAATGTCCCCTTTAACTATTAACTATTGTTCAACCCACATTTTTAATAGCCATCTTGATGACAATAGCTGTATATATGGTTTATTGTTAGAAAAACACAAAATCACATTAATTAAATGAACATCTTACAAAATATTTACTAATATTTCAACTAGTATGTGCATTATCCATTGATTAGACTCTCAGTAGATTTAGGATTTAATGCAGGGGAGTATTAAATAAAGTATCCTGAAATGAGCAGCATTACTTGATGCATTGACATCATTTACACTAAAACAGTAAGTTAGGATATTTAGTGGCACATTAGGTAGCGCCTGCCCATTTAAAAATAGCCAATAGCATTTAGTTTACCTCACGGCTTAATGAAAAGCTGAAGTGAAGAATATATAATTGATCCATATTTGGCAAAAGTGAGAGACTGCAAGTTTTGAATGCCTTTCTCTTCTACATGTGAATTTTGTTAATGTATTGAAGCACACTAGTTTACAGTTATCCTTACAGCTAACATCTTCAAACACTTCGATTTTGATTTCATGGGGACTTTAAGACCAATCAGTCTCATATTTTGTTCCTTCACTACTTTTAACCAGAAAAGTATTTAAAGCACTCACCGGTCCAGAACCAACTCCTCCAGCTTGTGCAGGTCACAAGCGATGTACTCCAGGGCCATGTCAGTGATGCGTGGGCACCAGGACAGATCCAGGCTCCTGAGCTTCCTCAGGTTCTCAGCAACCAGTTCTACACCATCATCTGTGATCTTCGAGCAGCCCGACAGGCTAAGGGAGGTGAGGTTGGGCAGGCTGTGCACCATGTTGACCACGCCATGGTTGGTGATCTCCCAGCAGGAGTTCAAGCGCAGCGTGTGGGTGGTGTAGCCCTGCTTGGCGGTAAAGTAGGCCATGGCTGTATCTGTCACGTGGTAGGCCTGCAAGCTGAGCTCTGACAGGTTGGGAAGGAGCTGGGAAATGGCAGCGATGGCATCATCGGCTACGTTGATGCAGTCGCTTACGCTGAGAGAAGTCAGCCGGGCGTTCAGGCTGGACCACAGGCCTGCTTCTGTGAAGTCATTGCAGCCGGAGAGTTCCAGGTGCATTAGCCCCTGCATCTGCTCCAGCATCACCTGAAATACCCAAGATGGAGTTAACACATTAATAGTATTTAAGAATTGCTTACTGATCGTATCTGTGTACAGTTAGTAAGTGATTACCTCTATTAAACCTGAAACTTTCTAAGAGACAGAGATACAGAATCAAAGATATTTAACTTTTACTGTATATATTTTTATTTCCTACCGTATATAAATATGAACAACTCAGATGCAAAAGCCACTAAATGCCACCTCCATCACAGATGAGATAATAATACTGACCAAATGCTCTCAGCACATATTATATGTTCATCAAATGGCGCTTTCCATTGCATAGTACCCCACAGTTTGAATCGGGATTCGGGTCAGCTTACTTTTGGGGGCTTTTCCACTAGGTGCAGTACGTAGTACCCAATACTTTTTTATTAGTACCACCATGGTCGGGGTTCCAAGCGACCCGAGCTGATACCAAAACGTGACGCGAAAACACTGTAGTTCACTGATTGGTCTGAGAGAATCGTCACTAACAGCGTCATCGCTATAATGTAAAAGATTAGCTTTACCCTCATGCTAGCTTGCGCTGTTTCCAGTAAACCTGTTGTCATCTATGCTTTGCTGTAAGTTCCCAAACTCCCTTTTAGCAATTAAAAACATCCACAGGTTGAAAATCAGGAACACCATAACAGTTTTTTTCCAGACTTGCAGTTTGTGGCGGCACATTTGCGACACGCACGCCAGCATATATGCACATGATGTCATGCGAGACAGAGGTAGTGATGTGCAAACATTTATTTGTGGTGGTCAATTTTAATTTTGTGGCGGACTGAGAAATAAATTAGTGTATGGAAATGTACAATGACGATCTCACTTGTATTTACCCGATACTGACCGAATTTTTGAGCCCTTTACCTTCATTTAAAAAGGACAGTGAAGAGTCACTGGAGACTTTTTTTAGCAGTGGAGATATATGCATGTACTTAGATGGTTTTGCATTGAAAACAGTCACATTTGTTAAATACCAATGAAATGACTAAAGCAAAATTTGTGAAAATATAACATTAAATTACTGACTAATAATTATTATATTTTATTGCCATTAAAGTGAAAGTACTGAACCTAAATATAAGAGCCTAAAAATTGCATATCAGACGCACTTGAAGGGTTTTGCATCTGAGCTCTTCATATATTTAATTAACGGCATTTCCGATCACAAGGATTGCAGCCAACTGAATTAGAAATGTATAATGTAAATATGTCCTAAATATTTATCCAGTCTATGGCTCAAAGGGTGCACACCTGGATGTTTGACCCAATTCTTGTGATAAACAATAAGCATTGATGCATTCAGAGAGTTAACAATTGATGGATTGTGACCCTTCTGACCTAGTTCCAATGCCAAAAAAGGAGTAAGAGATCATTGTGCTAATTCTCTGTTTTGGTCACTTCAAGTTTCCATTGCTATCTTGTGTATAGAGTTGCAGAGTTTAAGTTTTGGAGATATTCCAAATTGGAACTTAACAGGAATTATTTAAAAATGTAGAGAAATTTATATAAACTACATCATGTACTGTACATAAATAAAGATTTTGTTTGGTCATAAGCAGACGTGCATGCAAGCAAGCTTTGAAGAATCCTGATACTTACGCCCATCAAGCCTGGATTTATTTGATCATAAATCCTTCGTAAATCCTTCTAATATGAATTTTTTATTAAATAAATGCAGGCTTGATGAGCATGAGAGACTTCTTTTCAAAAACATTAAAAATAGTAATGTCTTCAAACTTTTGTGTTTTTTTGTGGTTTTGGGGTACTTTTTTAATTATCTCACCTAAATGCTCACCTAGTGTATTTGTCTTTACAAAATGTTGTAAATGCTTACACACAGCACAAGGATGTTTTAAACAAATGTATGTAATTTATGCAACTAGAGACATTTTTTTGTTTTTGTTTGCAGGATTCAATCATTAATGTTATGGAAGAATGCAAGTAAGTACATGCAGGGGGTGTGGCCTCATTTAAAGTGAATCATAACTTTTCATAAAAGTTGTCTTAAAACCAATTCTCACCACTCATTCTTGTCTTTGGACAACTTGATTAACGTTTTTGATTAACTTCACATGTTGACTAGTGTATAATACATTACCAATGGTAAAAGTGGGCTAATTTCAGCCAGAGAAACAAACACTTCTGTCCTATCCGGTATTTGGTCATGATCTACTATGCCTTGTACTGTGCTGTCTGGCCTGGCCTATATAATATACAAACAACCCTGAGGTGTACACTCCTCTCTCAACAGACCAACCATCACAGCTTCACTATCTCTGCACACGCTGGTTTGTGTATCTAAAGGGGAAAAAGCTTGGATGCCGTCAGGAACAATTTGAGAGTTCACCATGGCAACAAAAGCCCAATCCTAGAATAGCAACAGCATTGAGACAAGTGTGATGAGTGTGATCATCGCTGCATGTTCGTGCAAAACACAATTATTTCTAACCATGTATGTTGGCCATTTCTGAGCTGATATTTAGACTCGACGCTAGTCGTATGTATGAAAATGTCTTATTTTATCTGCGTGATGGCCAAATAAAAACAAAAAAAAGATGACACATGTCTATTTCAAGGATTCTCAACCCATTTTTTCACAGATGGCATCATGCCACATTGCATTCTTAGGAATAACAACAGATTTTCCTATTTAGGCAATATATATATATATATATGTATATATATATATATATATATATATATATATATATATATATATATATATATATATATATATATATATATATATATAAATCCCATCTGCATCTTTGTGAATACAGAGTCCAAGTCCAGACCAAGTCAAGGATCAATACCAACTCAATACTCATTCGATAAAGCTGTATCTGGTATTGATTCGTACTCAACAGTTTTGGTCTCCCAATGAGCTGGACTCGGCTACAACATTGCTGTCTGCGTGCTGTATTTACCTCAAGTCCTGCATCTGTGATAGTCGACCTCTTAAGACTGACAGACTTGACTCCCTTCTTTGACAGCGGATAGTTGTCGATGAATTCGCAAATGTCCAAATCAGAGACGCCAACCAGGCAGAACGCCTGAAAGCCTCTTAGAGCGAAAGCCTGGAGGCTAACAAACTCCTTCTCTCCATTGGGCAGAATAGCGTAGAGTTCCTTGGCATGCAGGATGGGCGTCACACCTTCCCAGAACTTGGGCTGGTAGAGCACCTTCCTCCACGTCTTGCACACCTGGGCTAGAATGCACTTTTCGGCCGTGGTAAAGTACCATAAGAGCCGGTTCAGCACCTTCTCGTCCAACACCAGCTGCCTCTCAAGCAGGGGCTTGGGGAATTGCCTCAGGGGAGGTTTGATGGCAGTCACGGGGCTTGTGTCCAGGTCGGGGCCCAGCAGCGAGGCCGCTGTGGGCAGGGGTTCCAGGTGATAGGGGAGGCTGGGGGGAGGCAAGATGGTGGGCACAGAGGAGGACTGGCACAGGCGGTTCTTGGCAGCTGGAGTGCCTTTGGTGATGCTGGCTGAACCGAGGCCGTTGGGCTGGGGGGGCAGCTTGACCATGCCGTTCCGTGTCACGCAGGTAGACTTGAGGTCGCTGGGAGTTGACATATTCAGCATTGGAAGCCTGTGAATAGAGAGAAGTTAAACGGTTGCTATTGAATTCTGTAACATGTTGGCAGTGATGTCACTTTATTATTGGAAATTGTGCATGATAAGGCTATTCTATCACATAAACATGCATTAAGCGATTTTGTTTTATATAAACTAAGTAAAACCATACTGAAAAATCCAGCAAAGACCAGCATAAGCTGGTAGCTGGTTTTAGCTGATTTAAGGTGGCAGTAGCTGGTCTAAGCTGGTCCTCTCAGCCTGGCAAAGCTGGTCAAGCTGGTGGGTCAGCTGGTCTTCCAGCATGACCAGCTAAGTCCAGTTAGACCAGCTTAAAAAGTGACCAAAAACACAGCTAGACCAGCTTGCTACACCAGCAATACCAGCTAAAACCAAGCTGGGAGACCAGCTAAAACCAGCTCACCAGTTTATGCTGGTCTTAGCTGGATTTTTCAGTAGATAACTATGTCAAAGATTGAAATTAAAGTGAAATTAAACATTGATACTCCTAGGGGTGGTTTTCCGGACAGGGATTAGTTTAAGACAGGACTAGACCTTAGTTTAATTAAGAAATATAACTAGTTTTAACAAACATGCCTTATTAAAAACATTACTTGTGTGCATTTTGAGGCAAAACGAAGGGCACTGATGTATTTTAAGATCAGATGTCAGTGCAAGTTGTTTTCAGTTTGGACAGCTCTTACATTTATTTTAGTCTAGGACTAGTCTAATCCCTGTCTGGAAAACCGCCCCCAAATCTCATAAATACATGTTTATGCAGACTTTAGCCTGTATGTCACATATGCTCTGATTTCAAACTGCCTTTCTTAACACCCCGATCCACCTTAAAACCTTCATGCAGGTGTGCGTGCTCTGCGTACTAATGCTTTGTGTAAAAATCTCAATGAGTGTCGTTTGTTTGAGACATTTTTCTCAATAGGCCGTGTCGTGACTGTTTTCACAGTTCAAAAACTCATGCAATGAAACATACACTGCTTTTAAATGCAGAACGCTTGAAAGGCGACTGAAATTTAACTGAAGAAAAACAAAAATGTTCATTTGCATATCGGTGTGTGATTGAGCGACCACAGGATAAACCACATCTATGTAAAAAGCAATGCAAATGCGCAACTCCTTTTACAGCTCTGGAAAACTAAAGGGGTCGGAAAAAGCACGACTACCTCATTTCCCCAGGAAACCAAACACTAAAAAGCCGACCACAAACCCCACCCTCATCCACCCCCATCCAAGAGGCGGACCTTTCTAAGGTTACAGCATATCAGCAGGAAAATATGACAGTTAGTGCAAGATTTTAAGGAAATATTCATAAAAGCATCGTCTTACGAGACAGCAAGGGAAAGGTTATTGCTTGGAGGCCGCTCTCTCGTAGCTTTATTGAGCTCTCAATTGTTTATTTAACAATCAACTTTGTCTTAGATGCTTCTCTTAAAATAAGACAATCTTTTACATACAGTAAGCATATAGAGCTGCAAAACATGACATAGGGGGCGTAGCCAAGATAATTTGATCAGGTAAGATATGGTTAAGAACAATCTGTAGACAAATTTGACCGCAGTTTGTTGTTGAAATGGCTTTCCTAGAGAAGACACTTGAGGATACCACGGCCTTCACAGGAGAAAATCTGAGAAGCCAGATACGTTTTTCTTTTGTTCTACATTAAGGATCTTATTACTGTCTAGAAGAAATAACTGACATATTAAAGATCCCATTTCTGATTTCTCTTTCCTATATATACGTGGCAACATACAAAGGGTAAAAAACTGTCATTAAGGCACATCTAAGAGAGCATTCATCTATTAAGGACTGAGCGAATGTAATAGTGCTTTTGATGGAAGGACCTGGTTATGCAACTTCAGCACCAAGGAGAGCAACTGAACTGACTGATCATGTACAGTACAGCAGTATGCAAGCACATCAGAATGTCTTCTACTATACTTCTGCACTGCAGAGGAACACTCATGCCCACCAAAACTATTTGTGAGGCCAATAATAAAAATCGCAAATGAAACCATTCGATAAATTGTCTCAATAAGAAAATGCTTGCTGCATAAGAGCTGTACGGTCTAGCGTTTGTTTCGTGAAGAGTAACAAGTGATTTAAAAGAAAAAAAAAGAGTAGCTGACATTTTCTGGTAAGAGTAAGATGGGAACTCTCTGTACCCAGACATGAGCCAAGAAAGAAGCGGTGGCCGTTTGCCAAAGCACCATCATCCATATGCTGACTTTACACTTCATTTCAGCTTAAAATGAAGAGTTTTCAAGATGAACAGTTAAGTAATGTGTATGTGTGTGTTATAATAAGCAAAAAGAAAAAATGTAATTGCTGTGTGGTGTTGTGACTTGTAAGGCAAAATTATGCGTTTTCTTATTTACAAAAAAGTATAACATAAAAGCTGTAAATGCACTCATGACATGCATTTCTACCAAATTGCAGATCAGCTTTGAATTTTGATAACTCTGATATTGTTCAACTGTGAAAAAAATGTTTTCAGCAAAATGAGGGTGGGACTTTTAAAGTTTAAAGCAAACGATCTGTAAAAGGACGACTCGATTCGTATGACCAAATTTAAACTTGTATATAGTGGTCTCGGCCAACATGTTTACGTCAAAAACAATAAAGGTACATTCACATTAGCAGCGACTAGCAGTAGCAGAGCGACACAAACTCATTGATTTCAATGGAAGCTTGGCGACTTCCGGCGACACGAGCAACAGTGACCGTTGGCGACTGGACGGGGCGTGTCCAGTCCGTGACAAAACTGAGAAATGTTTAACTTTATGCAAATTATGTGCGACTTTCGGGAGCGACTACCAATAAGATAAAAACAAAGGAGGTCACGTCATCCGTCTCTCTTGAGTTACTGGAGTGGATGGTACTCATTTGTTTATGACAACCAAATTTAGAAATGCCTCTTTTAAAGAGACGAGCGATACACAGCAACAAAGTTGCTTGTAACTACGTTCACACCGCCGCAGACTTGAGCTTCCAAAGTTACCGGAAGTCATTAATTTACAATGGAAGCTGGCTTCTTTTAGCTGCAAGGAGCATCAAATCCATCGGCATCGCGTTTTCTGTGTTTTCAGCCATAGATATGTACACTAGATGTCGCCTTGGCTACAGCAGTTCATTGGACCGAATGCGTCAACTAGAGCCGCCATCTTGAAACAGGGGAATCCCCCATCAGCGTCATTGTAGGCAATGGTGTAAAAGAAATAAAATCACCATAAATCGACAGTAACGCTTTTTTCTTGGTTTTCTTTTGGTTGGTTTCAACTGTTAGACATGTACGTTTATTCCTGGAAAAAAAAAGAAAATTTACTTTTTCTAACTGTAATGCATAGTGCTAGTAGCCCTAACATCTATACGCAGCACAAGTCCAGCATCGTCCATGCATTCGAAGTACATGCGGAGATAGTAGCTTTACCTAGCTACTTTCTATGACAAGACCCCTGTTCTAAGATGGCGGCGGTTTTGACGCATGCTCGGAGCCCCAAGGTGACATCTAGTGTATATATCTATGGTTTTCAGCGACCAGAGCATCAATCAGACAGTTGAAAGACTTACTTTATGGTAATGAGCTATGACGCGGTTCAGTGGCAAAACGCCAGCAACCAATCAGAATATAGCCTAGATGTTCTTTGCTGGCTGATTCCGGAGAAACATATGATGTAAACTTCCGTTCCTACCAAAACATTAGTTTCGAGAAAACACACTTCAAAGCGGCCAAAGCATCAACAAGCTTCCACGTAGTTTTTGACAAGCGTCCTTGACCGGGCGGCCTAAGCTTCTTTGGAAGTTCAAGTCTGCGGCAGTGTGGACGTACAGTAATGTGTACCTTAATAGATTATTGGAATTTTAATGAAATGGGTCATACGTTATACACAAGAAATCATGCCCCATAGGTGATGCTACGATGTCATGACTTCCCCAAGTGGCTAAGGAGTCCGACTTGTAATTTGTAGGGTGAGTTTGATTCCTAAGACCAACAGAGGTGCCTTTGAGCAAGGCACCATTGCCTCAATTGCTCCCAGGGTGCTGCAATGATAGCTGCCCACTTCTCTCTCTCTCTCTCTCTCTCTCTCTCTCTCTCTCTTTGTGGGTGTGTATTCACTACTCACTTATGTCACTTTCACTTACAAAGTGTGTATATACTTAATATAATTTCTTACAAACGAACATTCAAATAATAATCCTGTAAAATTGTAAAGCACAAGCAGTACTATTATTGGTTTTATAGCCAGAACTCAGTTTAGAATTCAGTTTAGCTGTAGCCCTATGAAAGCATTTAAAAGTGGACAGTCTCCGTCACAGTTAAGCAGAAGATGGAAAGGGCATGGCTGCTATCCAGATGGATTCATAAGAGTTCATCTGGATATGCAGAAGGGAAAAAGCACCTCTTAAATAATTAGGAAGTTTATAAATTGTGTCAGGATGCTAAGGACTTTATACGTTTCCAAATAAAAATGCCACACATGCAGAACTTTGAATCAGTGACCATAAGAAAAAATATCACCACTTCAATATAAAAGATTTTTAAAAATCACTTTACCTTATGCAATTAAGGTTCAGATATTACATATGATTACATTTTAGCTATATGACTAACTTGAATTAAATTATATGTATAATTAACCTAAAGGTACTTATATTTGGTCACTGTAGTCTTTTCTTGTCAAGTATCCAGGAGAAAACAGGAATGTACCTGAAGCAGAACAAATTGCTGGAGGTAAAGTTCAAATGCTACATGAACTTGTCTTCTCACATCATAAACGAATCGCTCATAACCTAATGTGGCTCTCAGGCATCATACTTAACCAGTATATAATTCTGCACTTTAACCACAGTCCACCAATATGCAACATCAATGTTTGACCTTCAATTCAAGTATATATATGCCTATAACAAGTTTAAACTCATGGTGTGGGTCATTGTACCTCCAGCTCAATTGGCAAAGAACTCCATTTGCAATGGTCTGGAGTTCGATCTCCACACATACTGATTAAAAAATGTATAGCTTGAATGCACTTTAAATAAAAGTGTCTGCCAAATGCATCATGTAATGTAATGTCATTAAACTCACTTGATGCACAGCCAAGTTTAGTCATTGAGTCTTGCTCATGTGATCTTTACTGCACATAAAACCTGAAAAGAGCAACCGCGCTACTCAGCTTCGATAGCTATCTGACATTTGCTGACTATGTATGGTTCAGAATAGAATATGGTTCCCAAAGGATATCTTATACCCTGGTCTACTGTATCTTGCTGTGCTTCTTTAGAGAATAACATAATAATAATTTCATATATTTATATAGATGAGATTTGTACAAACTCCATTGAAATCGTTCATAATTTGTAATGGCCAAAATAGCACAAAGAATTCCCTTTATTTGTAAATAAAAGTCAACATCGGCAGAGAGGTCAAAACAATACAAACAAACTTTCGAGTGTGTTTCTGCAGCAGCTGGCGAAATGTTGGCATTGAGTAAAGCCCTTCTCTCCTCTGCCACTTTGCAATCCTTTTCATTTCGCCCACAGGCTCGGCCTACTTACCGTGTTAGTTGGATTTACTGACAAAACACACAAGTTCAACTAAAACAAACAAACAGAGAATGGCGCCCTAGCTCTTCTGCCACAGACAGATGTGTGATGCTTGGCACGCTTAGATGGTGGAGGTTGGGAGGAGAGAAAATGGGGGAGATGGGACAGCAGAAGCTCCTCAGAGGGGACAGATTTTTTTTTAAAGAGGGATTTATATGTTCAAAGCAAGTATGCAATCTAGTCGTATTCTCAGAGTGAGATGTGGCTAAAGAGCACTTCTGAGACTTCTATGGTGGTATCTGGAAAATAAGTTTTGGAAGTTCAATGAAACTGAACTAAGTCTTTGAAGGAAGTTTGTAAGTGGGACAACGGTAAAAATCTGCTCTCTCAGAGGAATAGTTTCACTCTATCTTACAGGATTTATACTTATATGACTACATAACCCACACCTGTTTTAATTTTATTTCTGTAGCTCAGTTTAGAGCATAGTAAAAGCAGCAAACAGGTCATACGGGTAAAATATCAAAGGAAAATAGTGGCAAAATGTACTGTAATGGCGCTTTTTCATTCCATAGTATCCAACGGTTTGGTTTGGGTCAGGTAGAGTCAGCTCACCTCACTTTGACTTGGTTAGCTTTTCCATCGAGTTTAGTAATACTTCGGATTGTGAGGGATTATAGGCGTCTCGTTATATTTGCGCTGCCTACTGCTGTGACATCATACAAGTGAGAGCGTCGTTGTACATTCCCATACATTCATTTATTTCTCAGTCCGCCACAAAATTAAAATTGACCACCACAAATAGATGTTTGCACATCGCGTTTATCACTACCCCTTTCTCACATGACAGTTTCTGTACAAACACCGCTTCGCTGAGCCTCATTTAAGTTGCATTTAAGCATATATGCAGGCGTGCGCGTCACGAATGTGCCGCCACAAACTGCAAGTCTGGAAAAAAACTGGTATGGTGTCGCTGATTCTCAAACTGTGGATGTTTTTCATTGCTAAAAGGGAGTTTGGAAACTTACAGCAAAGCATAGATGACAACAGGTTTACTCGAAACATCGCAAGCTAGCATGAAGGTAAAGCTAATCTTTTACATTATAGCGATGACGCTGTTAGTGCGATTCTCTCAGACCAATCAGTGATCTACAGTGTTTTCGCGTCACGTTTTGGTATCAGCTCGGGTCGCTTGGAACCCAGACCAAGGTGGTACTAAAAAAAGTATCGGTACGTACTGCACCCAGTGAAAAAGCCCCCAAATGTAAGCTGACCCGACCCAAACCAAGGGGTACTATGCAATAGAAAAGCGCCAAAAATGTATTGTAAGTTGTTGTTTGAATGTATTTTTCTTTAAAGGAAATTATAGTGACAACTGCACAATCCACATTACTTCAACTTGGATTTTCAACACTAACACCTACAAAGTCTGCTAGGAACCTGTGAGTGGTGTTTGATGAACAGTTGAACTTTATAACCCACAATACAACTACTCTGTCATGCACTTTACAACATAAGTGAATTAGACCTTTCTTGTTTGGACCTTTTTACACCTTGTCACTTCATGCGTTTCCTCAGTTTTTTTACACACTGCCGTCACTCCATAAAGCAACAACAAGCGTGTCGTCTTTGTTTGTTTGCCCCTGTCACGGCTAACTTGCGAGTGACATTTTAGAAGGAGTAAAGTGCTGACACATGTGGCTTTAACAACCAAATTTACACTTGTCCAGTTTACATCACAGACCACCGCCTGAAGTGGTTTGAGCAATCTGATTTCGAAATCGGGCGTTTTGACGGTCACATATCCGATCAGAAAATGTTTTTCTTTGAGTATGCTATGCAGCTTCTACATGTCAAGACTTCTGCAATGCCCTACTGACCACCAGCCCCTTCAGCCAGCACAACCAAACCTCTGCAAATGATCCAGAATGCATAAATTCACTTTAGATAAAAGCATCTACTAAATAAATGTGAATTTGTGTCTCTGTTAGTATTGCAACGCAAACATGATGCTTGATTCCAGATTGTAATGAATCAATATTTCCAGCAAGATTTATGTATTGTTGAAATTTAAGACTAAAGTTCTCATTACTGTACAAATGCTGTCTCATATCAGACAGCATTGACTGTAAAAAGAGACAAAGATGATAAATAAGGAATAAGGTACAGTCTGTACATCTGGGAAGGACCAAAACAGCATCTAAATTAGATTTACACCAACAACTTAAAGTAAATCCAAGACAATTTGGTGCTTCCATAAAGGATAACTGAATCGTTTCTCTCGATATTTGAACAACTGCAATCTTGGTAAGACAATGACCTGCTACTTGTAAAACTCAGGCTCTGGGTAAAAGTGGGTTATTGATAGGAAAGTGAAGATGTGTAATCTATACTCTCTCTCTCTCTCTCTCTCCTTCTGTGTGCTTTTGTGTGTGATGAGGATAATACACACAAATGTGTTCCTGTAGCTCAGCTGGTTGTGTTAGCTATAAAAATGGTTGTAGGTTCGATAGGAACATACACCCTGCTGAAAAAAACAGCATCAAACCAGCATGGGAATTATGCTGGTTTGGTGCTGGTTTAGCTGGTGCTAATGCTGGTTTGGTGCTGGTTTAGCTGGTGCTGGTTTAGCTGGTGTTCACTAGCAAACCAGTACCAAAACACAACATATGCTGGTCTTGCTGGTATGCTGCTTTTTTTCAGCAGGGCATACAGATAAAATGTATAGCTTAAATGCATGCAAGTCCCTTTGAATAAAAGTGTCTACCAACTGTGTACACGCTAACACTGACTAGGCCTTCACACATATTCCTAAAATGATATTAGTAGATAATATTGTTTATAAATCAAAGGGGTCAACATCTCATGCACAACTTCTAAATCACTTACTTGTATACTGAATAGCAAATGTCAGTTTTAAAACCATGCCATAATAGATCTCACTCTCACAAACACTAGCTCTTATTAACCTACTAATGTTTTTACCCTCTAAATCAGAATAGTAAGTCTAAATGGGTTCTTGAAAGCTTGTAAACAGCTTAAGAGAGTCAATCCCTGACCAGACTTGTAAAGACTTCCGGTCGGCCTAACACAACCGAGCTGAGCTCGTGCAATGAGAGGTGTGTCTTTATTGCCGCCACGTGCTTTCTGTGAACAAACGTTATCACTCAACGTTATCTCTAAAAAAAAATAACACATTTAACTAATGCAACACTGCGCAAAAATGTCAAAACCACCAAACAACAGTGGCGCCAAGAGCGGAACCGCGGTTGTCTAATTATTAACAAACGCGGCCTTGTTTCATTGTGTTAACGTTTATCGTACCAAACACTTGCCCGTTACGTCAGAGTTAGCATAGCAGTGCGAAACGCGGAGGATAGCGCGTGTACGGTTTCAGCGGGACAGGTGACGTCATGAATACGAGAAAAATTCAGCATCCCATGCAGCGAGACAAAGGCCGTGTCTCAAAACCCAGAGAGCTGCCTAACTAGACAGCATGTTCAGAGCATCGCTGCATTTTTGTGAATCACAGGCGCGCTCCCGGCGTGTGTCAATGGTACACAAAAATGCTGTTTAGGGAAGGAGCGCGCATGGTTCACCCGATGATAATAATAATGTTGCAAACATTCTCCGTTCCTGTGTTTTTCCAGATCAGCACTATTGATCAAGGTTTGTTCCCGTGGGACAATTGTTATTACAGTACCTGTGTATCCTTCTTTAAGCCAGCTTTCTCTGTATCATGTACGTCAAACGTCATCCAAGATTGATATAAAACGTTATGTTTTACAAATTGTATTGAATAATAATCGATCCGGCGCGTGTCTTACCTTTCATATACAGCTCACGCAACCATTAATCCATGATCAGTAAAATATCTCTGGCTGGCTCGATCGCGTTTCCCACAACGTTGCAGGACTCATGAGGGAGAAATAAATAAATATACCAGCAGCCCTGCCCGTTATTTCCTTGCGGAGGTGATGATGATAATATGATATGCCGATGTTGCCATAAGAGGATGAAACATCCCTCGATGCTAAAGCCGTAAAATATCACTTCATATACGTACAGAAAGCGACATTAAACAAGCGGATAAATACCCAAGCTTAAAATAACAGCATCTAATGCGCGTTCATTCTGTTTCTCCACACAAAGCTTGCCTCCCACTAGCTGTCGCTTTCTCACATGCACACGCACACAAAACAGACCAATCCCATTTAAAGAGATAGGAGCAAAAATATCAATAATGCATCGCTTTGGGCTGGTGAGCATCGAAAAGCAATCTTTGTGTGAGCGATGGATGTAACTCTTCGGTTAACGAAAGCTGAAGGCATTGTTTTATTATGTAATTACACATTTGCATGCATTTTAAAAAAGCATGCATGCATAATGTAAAATACTGATCACAAAACGGTAATAAACAATACAGTGAATGTAAGGTTTGCTGCTTAACTGTTTTTGAACATTTAACAAAATAACAAACAGTTCAAGTCACTAAAAGTGTAATTTGGCTGCTACCTGTATAAAAATGACATGATATGTTTTGAAGAAGTTGTTTTAATAACACAGACACACTGTGATGTGATGTACAGTAGCAGTTTATTTGACCAATAGGCACACTACTGTCATCAGTTTTTCAACATGATATATAACCTACGCCCATTTTAGCTGCCATTACATAACATTTTCATACTGGTTTCAAACAAGACATTTGCATCTTCTACAGCTGTTCCTTGGATGAAGGAACAAACCTATTTACACCTTTTCATCATCCATGCTCGGGCACACAAATTCTTCCGTGCTACCTTTACTAGTTATGCATGCTGAGCGCATCCTCTGTCAGCCTCCACACGGAGGTAGAGAGCTAGAGAGCTATCTATTTATAGCCCGCTCACTTGCTCCCACCCACTCCATGCCTCCCTCATTGGACAGAGACTGCACAACAAACGGAGAAATCCTATATGCCTGTTAGGATCCTACTCAGTCCTACAGTATAAATAATGGAGGGGTTTTGGTGTGGGGAGAAAAAGTGCACCCTTTTAGTAATGCATGAGTGCCACCGTGCCTCGTTTATCCGATAGATGAATGTTGCGCATTTGAATATTATTGTGTCTAATTATATATTTGGGGCTATAGGGTTTTGGTCTCACCAGCCATCTGGCATACTGAATGTGCGATTGTTTGTTTCTTTAAGTGGTGTGCCCTTGGGATTTGGTTGGTTCTTTTAAAGAAGGACACACTGTTGTCCTAAATCTGGTTCCATTTGCATGTTTTTGTGGCGCTCTGAATTAAAGGGCCTCTCTCTGTGGCTGGCACCAATCTCATCAGTCATGACTTCATGCCATACAAAGGATTCCCTTACAATCCGACCCCTCCTCGCAGACTCGGCTCACTATTGGTCTATGCGCAGCTTTAACTTTAACTGCAGGTCTAGCAAATTTATAAAGAGGCATTATGGTTTATGATTTATGGTATCAATAAAAAGTGTGGTATGTGAAAGTGCAGATTAAAACGGCCAAAACCCATTGTTGCCAAAACTTTTATGCCTTCTCCTAAACTAACACAAAGACTTGTCCAGAAATAAGACAGCTAATGTGCTAAGTGAAAAGTCAGACAGCAGTTACTAAATGTGGTCTTTATAATGAATATCGTACATTGTTGCTTAACTAATCAATTGTAATAAAACTAGTGTTGACATCTTTGATATTTTCCTTTAGTCACCAGTCACTGGTTTTATTCCTCAATATTGTGAGAATATTAAGTCTTTGTCAGTTGTTGTATGAACAGGACAATTAGAGTAATATTTGTTTTATAATAAGTACAATTGTTAGTCCTGATCTCTGACTGTACATGACAGTATTTGTGTTTAGTAATTCATTAATGCACTGTGAGTCACTTTGGATAAAAGCATTTGCTAAATGCATAAATGCAAATGTAAATGCAAATGTATAAAAAGTTTCACCTCTTCCTGTCTCATTTTTTTTAAAAGCACATTTCATTTTGTTAGGAAGTGGGAAAAATGGCAGCTGGATTGTGTTGATTTATGCAAAAGTGTAAAGAAAGAGTAGAGAACTGGAGACACCTGGCATTGCATTGCATTGCTTTGCTTACTTTGTCAGTCAAATCAAGGCATCAACGGTAAACTGTGGTGAGGAGAGCTGTGATAACACTAAATCTGAGAGGGAGTTTAACAATCTGTATGTGGTAAATTTCCCTAAGCAGCTCATCCATCCACAGGATATTTACATTTACATTATGCACTTGGCAAACACTTTAATCCAAAGCAACATTCAATGCATTATAAGGTGGGTTTTTTAACAGCACGTGTTTCCTAAGTTTGAATGATGTATTGCACTGCTAATACAATGCACTACAGAAGCTATACAGGATATTTTAGATAAACATTAAGATATTGATATATAGATATATATTTACAGATATATATTGCTTTGCTTGTTTTAAATGATTTTCGAATTTGTAAAAAAAATTATACAGTACACTACTGTGAAAAAGTCTTTACCATGCCACAATTAGATTTGTTGTTTTTGCAGTGTTATAGTGATCATATATAATAAATTGTTTCTCAGTCTTTTGGGGATTTTCGCCTGGATTTGGCCTAACCAATTTCAAAAGCTTCCCATACCCACATGCAGAGGTGTACATACAAACGTTTGTTATCATTTTACAGGAAAGCCTTTGAAATTTCATAAAACACTGTTGAAAGTGCTAAACATGGTTGTATGTGTTGTCAGTCCTCTAATAAACACAAAAATAAATAGGCGCTTTTTGATGTTTTTTTTCTAAAGTCTGTATTTAAAAGTGTATAACTCTGGCCCTGGAGACAGCTTTGTTTGATTCCAGCAATTGTCAGCTTACAGAGGAAAAATGAATTTTGTCTCTATCATAATAAATGCAAAAGTTATTTTACTCCAACTGATGGAAAAAGTTGCTGTTTGTGACAAATATTGTTATTTAGGGTGTTTTTCATATGATGAAACACCAAATTGTCTTTTTTTATGTTGTAAACACTGTCTTTGAAAGTGAATAACTCTGGTTCTGTGTGCTCTAGCAGACTGCAGGCAGTTCTGGTTGTTAGCAGCAGCAGACAGTAAACACCCAAAAAAAGAATGAACTCTTTAGCATGTCGCATTCAAAAGTTATTCTTATTTTACTGAAAGGTGTGAAAATACATTTTTCATATAAATATTATTTTTTTGTTTTGCACATATAATAAATAGCAAGGGATTATTCATGCACACAACCAAAGAAAATGCTATGAATGGACTCATTTTTAGAGTAGGACCTAAAATAAAAGATGGTGTATCATTTGTGGCTATCTGCGCTATCTGAGGCAGTTCACACTCAAGTTTCACATACGTTTACAAAAGTCAATTTTTTACATCATTATTCATTCGACGATTATTAGATAGGTGATGATAATATGACAAAAATAACGCTATAGCCTTATTCCTGAGAGTGAGAGCTTTCATTTGATATAAGGCTTGCCCATGTTTGTCATACTTGAAAAATATGAAATATGTGAATATTAAATGATATTAAAAAATATGGGGGGGGGGGTGATAGTGTAAATTAATTGTAAATAACTTTCTTACAGTAAAAGATATGTCAAAGTATCATATCTGCAGAAAGTAGAGAGTCTAAGCTTTCAAACAGTATCTCATATGTGGTACTGGGTCCATGACAGACCATTATAAATTAAAGGAAGATTTTATATTAAGTAATAATAAATAATTCTGGACCCGGTACAGGGTCCCAGAGTTAAAGAAAATATAGGAAATGTGTATATAGTATTAAAAACTGTATAAAAATGTAAACTGATGTGTCTAGTTTTTAGGGTAAACTCCCCTTCCACTTGAGTAATAGCAGGAAACAGCAGGATCTCTTAAACCTAAATAAAATTAAATCCCAATTTCTAATTTTAAAGAGATTAGTCTTTTTAATTCATTCTGCTTCATTTTTTTGTACATATATACTCTATTTTCTGTTTGTATCTTAATAAAATAGATTGAAAAATAAATATAATAAGTGGTGGTGGCCTAAGACTTTTGCACAGTACTGTATATAGTTATGACAATTTATCACAGGTCAAAACTTAAAATGTTGAATAGACTTGCAAAACCAAGTTGTTTTAATTTCATGCTGCATTTTTTGTATACTTTGTCTAGCTCAGCCAAAATGTCATGTTGTTCCAAGCCCATTATGATTTTTTATCATTCACTGGAACATAACACATACATATTTAAAAGACTGGGGTCAGTCAAGATCCATCCCTAAATTTTAAACTCAATGTAAGTATAGAGAAAATGAGACACTGAACAACCAGACTGGTTATTGTGTGAGACCACACTGAAAAAACGAACTTTTTGGTGTAGTAATACTGTATTTATTAGATGAACTCTCATAATTTCTACATAATAATATTAACATTTATTGAGAACTAGATTTTCCTAAGTAATGATGATAAATACACAATTAATTCATGTAAAAAATGAACTGTGTGGGAATAGTAAGTCTTATTAGATATTTTCTTGTATTATTTAACTGTTTTATAGTCACTGCACATACTCCTAAAATAATTAAGTACATTTTAATTAAAAACTTTAGCAGATTCAAGTAAAAAATCTTAGTTCATTTTACTTAAAAATATTAAATCCATTAAACTAAAAAATCTAAGTAAAATTGACTTACATTTATTTGCACATGTTGTAAGGAATACCCACAATTCTTTGCGCCTGAATATTTTTATTTTTTAAGCTTTATCACAGAATAAGAACTGATAAGAACTTTAACTACTAAAATATTTGTTAGCAAAATGTCATAAAGGTTTAAGCTCTTATATTATTGATGATGTTTTGTTGTAAATAATAATTTTGTGAAGTCACCGTTCAGGTGATCAGTGTTTCTTTACATGAATCATGATGAACCCTGTTCAGAACAGTGTATTGTAATTCTCTCCACAGTGCTGATAATGCATGTCAGAAGCACAGTTTGTGTGCGTTTCTGTTCCGAATAAAGTTTATTCAATGACTGACTTGTTGTCAGTCATGAATTTTGTGTTATAATGCCATTTATAACACTAAAAATAACTAGGTCCATAGGAATATGTTAAAGAAAATAACAAACAGAAAATACTATTTATTTAATATTATTAGGACAGCAATGCTTCAATTTAAAAAAAAAAACCTAATAGACTTTACCTAAACGATTAAAATAAATCTAACTTCTAAATAAAATAATTAAGTAACATTTAATTAATTATTTAACATATGTTTTATCATGCAATTTTGAGTAAATTTTATTTGAATTTAGTAGGTAAGTTTTACTTATAAAAAAGCAGTAAATTTTACTTAAAAAAAGTTCGTGCAAATTGTTACGAGGATTTTTTTAAGTAAATTTTACAAGTTGTTTTTTTCAGTGCATTGACATCAAATCTATCGAATTTGTATGGATTTGCTATAATATGGTTTACATTTACATATTTAGCAGTTTTTTTAATCAAAGTGACTCACGGTGCATTCAAGCTATATTTTATCAGTATGTGTGAGAATTAGGGGTGTCACGATTCTCCAAATCCTCGATTCGATTACATTTTCGATTCTAAGGTCACGATTCGATCCGATTCTCGATTTTTACATATTTTTTATATGGCATATAATTTAGACAAAAATGATATGGCATTATTTATTATTATTATTATAATACTTTAACATTAACATGCACATTGCACAACTCGCATGGGGGTTTGTGGGCTTCACTTAACGCGAGAGCTTGTAGAGAGAGGATTCCTTCTTGCACGCACATGGACTATGCGCAGTTGGCAGTTACATTGATCGGGCGGATGACGTGACGAAAAATAATATTTTAGTTAAATTCGAGCGGGTGCCTAATCGACTGCTTGTTATTAGCTCTGTCCTTCTAAGCATGCGACATCTCTGTCTTTCATAGTGGCAGCCACAGAAGTTCAAGAAGAGAACTGAAATGAGACAGTCTAGCCTTCTGAGGACCCAAAATTTGCGTCACCTGCTGCACACGCCCCCAGTAGCGCCCACCGCGCCTGTCTGCAGAAAACAGCGGAGACATTTCTGACTTATTAAAATAAATATGTAATCAGAAAAATATTAATTTATTTTAGAACATATGAATAATATTAACACAAACATAACTTATAATGCTAAAACAGTGACAAGAAAATGTTTTCTAATAAATACACAGTTTTATTTAATAAAGCTTTTAATTGTTTGGGATATCCTCGGCTGTTAATGATCCATTCGTTCTATCCTTAACAGCGCGGAGAAATGAGGACGCATTTTGACACATCTCTTATCAACTCTGGCGAAGGAGGAACGTGGCAAACTCAAAAAATGAGAATTAAAAACAAAGGAAATAGAATGTCAGAAAGGGTTGCCTGGAATAAGTTTTACAACGTGGTAAATCAGGATGACACCAGCGCAGGCTATGTAATTCGTGCGTTTAATTTAGGCTATTTATTTATTTATTTTTGTCCCTGTGCGCCGATCGAAGACGGAGTTCACTGCTGATATTCTAGAGGTTTCTAGTCTCGCGGCTGTCATCAGCAGCGCCTTGCATCGCCCAGTCAGCGGATGGCGGGCGGTGTTTTGAAAACTGGTCAGAAACGTTGGTGCGCATGGATGGTGAAATAAAAGTCCATCCGCGCATATCTAACATGGACTTAATGCACATGGACTTAATGCGCATGTCTTGACTCATAGCATCTGAAATAAATCCAGCATAATAAGCAGCTGCGCTTCTCTCTGTCTCACGTGCACGTGCTCGCATCTGTCCGACGTCTGAACATAAACTAAAGTAGTAACCCTTACGTATTTGTTCAGTTTTATGCGTTTCATGCAAGATAAGGCAAACTATCCCTTTGTTTAAAATATAACCCGCTGCATTTGCGCCTCCCTCACTATCGCGCACGTGCAGAGAGCTGCACTCTGTCCAAAGTCAGTTCACTGGTAATCCTATTTATGATATGCATTTCAAAGAGTTGTAGCATCCCTCGTGTTTAAAATATGATCGCGTTCCGCTGGACAGATGTTTTTAAAGGCATCTCTGAGAGTTTTTTTCCTCGCATGGCAAGCCGACCGGACGTGAAATGGGGGCGTGGCAGCATCGACGATCCCATTTTTTAATTCGAAGTTCGAAGCTGTGACTTAATTTCGATCGATTTCGATTTAAAATCGAAATCGTGACACCCTTAGTGAGAATCAAACCTATGGCCTTTGCACTGCTAACACAATGCTGCCAATGATTGACAGTCCCAGTTCCCATGTGGTTTCATTAAATGAAAGTATCCAAAGTTCACTTTACTTAAAAATCAGAGAGTAAACGATGGCAGAGTTTTTATTTTTAGGTAAATTGTTTGTTTAAAGCAGTGCTTCTCAATTATTTTCTGTCACGCCCCCCCCTAGGAAGAAGTAAACATTTCGCGCCCCCCCAACTCTCCGCCGCAACTGTAAATAGTATAATTTGTCTATAAAATGACACATCTGCAAAACATTGTATCCTTATTAACATTAAAGAAAACACAAAAATAGAAATATCGATCAACTTACAACAAAGAATAACTTTATTAACATTGTTTTTTAGTCTGTAACAGAAAAGACTTAAAATGCATAAATTTGCCTGAAAAAACAATCCTTATTTAAAGTATAATATTTTTTGACCATTTGATACTGAAAAATTAAATTAAATATAATCAATAAATAATAATAAAAACTCAAGCGGCTTATCAGCATGATTGGGGTGTAATCTCTTTAAGTGACAGGCGTTTTGATATTACGCACTGCCCGAAAATAGTCCCCTTGGTTACTTTCAATGGTAGTGGACTATTTTTGTGCAGTGCGTAATCATTGCGCCTCCTGCGGCCATGTTATATCAGCAAAGTCACTGATTATTACGCCAGAATTAGAGTATAGTTCCTAACCATATCTGTCTAAAAAATCGCAACTTTTAATTTTCTGTCGGTCTTACTACCCGATGTAACTACAGAAGAGTCAAGTTTTAAATAGGAAAAATATTGAAACTCTTTGCTAATGGTCTAATCAGATTCAATGGATTGTGCTAAGCTATGCTAAAAGTGCTAGCGCCAGACCCGGAGATCAGCAGAATGGATTCTAAAACGGTAAAAATCAAATGTTTAACTCTAGGGGAGCTGGAAAATGAGCATATTTTCAAAAAAGTAGAGTGTCGCTTTAAATATGAATCTGTTTTCTCAATGAATAATCATTCTGTAACCAGTAAAGGTTCTGTGAATAACATTGTTTAGCATACCCGAGAGATATCTATATAAGTGAGTGACATAATTCATGAGGCAGGATTCTGTGCTGTGTTTTTTTTATACTATGGATCAACAGCATCCAATCAGATTCCACCACAGCAAGCCCTTGTCTTCATCCAGATGTCGCCATGGGCCTCAACTGAAACAGCTGGAATGATGCTTAGAGTGAATGTGTGATCTGTTCTGTTCTGGAAAAAAAGATTTAAGTACCCCTTCAGCACATGCACACATGGGTGAGATAATACAGTCAAAAATATCAGCAGAATAATTTAAACAAGGACACTGAGTATTAGTCTACTTATCAGAGTAAATCCCTCTTCAATATGTACCATCAAATTAAATCCCAGAGGGGACAGATTTGGGAAATAAAAACTTGTTGCATTGCATCACATCACTCTGTATGACATAACAGCATTTAGATTTGCAGGCCCTTGTACTTTCGCCATGACTTAGAGAACGATCTGCTTGCCAGCCGGGCAACATGCTGCACTGCGGATGACTCAGCCACAGCTGTTGCCATAGAAACCAGCCTCCTTTGCAATCAGTCTCTTAGTAACAGTGTTGTTGCCAAGTAACCGTATGTGTGAGTGTGTGCGCGTGTTTGTGTTTATTGAGTTACATTGAGATTTATATGTGAGGGCTCGTGAATCATTGCATTGCCATTATTGCCCCTCTAATCGTTTCGAAAGACCCCTGGCTGGTGTAATGAACACATAAACAAAAAGTTGATGCGTAAACATCAAAATTCTGCAAATGATTACAGAGAGTGTGGACCTTTAAAGATAAAGAAAAAGATCAATTTATTTAAATAGAAACCATCCAAAGCTGGCTGTAATATAAACCACTGAATGTAAACAAATACGAAACATTTAAACAAAAGCAGATGATGTTTTGTTTTTGTAGTACTGTTGGTCGTCTGCACACCCAGATTGTTTAATCCATAGAGTATGGGAATAAAATCTATTTAGGATTCAGAATCAAACTCGATTTGTACCAAGCTTGATGTTAACATCTCAAATGAACAAATGAATTGAGAGGATGGCATAATGACAATCAAACAAGTTTGTAATGCACAAGAGACTGAATAAATCCGGGAGCCGAGGCCTCTGTAGACAATGCAGATCTAGCGGTACTCTGTTGTTCATTCATACCGTCTGCAAGAGCCCACCCACAAACCGCTCCACCTACAACAGGAGCCCCTCTTCAGCTCCATTGACGTCAGTGGTGACGCGCGAGGCCCGGAGTGGCCCGCAGATCAAAGGCAGGCACGCACGGGCTGAAAAGAAGTATTTTTAGCCGGTGCTGAGAGAGGGGGGTGGAGGGGGTTGTAGCTTGTCATTGTCTAACCCCCTCAAACAGCATATGTAGCCTCGTGCGTAGAGAAGTGCTCTTCAATTTCTCGATCTATGTCTCATCAATCCTCTTCTGCACACATATGGACTACATCATTCACTGGCTTTCTCTGCCAGTTTATGTTCGGTTACAGGGAAAATATTCTTGACAGTTCCTACCAGTTGACTCTCAGCAGTTGTAGCAGAGGTTTTACATGTTTTCTGTCTAATGTCAAAATTTGGCTCTGTTTATTGACATCACAAGCATAGCACAGAGTTGTTGGTCAACGCTCCTGATGGTTTATTAAAGAGCACCTATTTTGTTGCAAAAAATTTGGTATAATACAATGTGTTTGCGTGGTTTATGGTTCAAAAAACACATTATTTTCTATATACTGTACATTTTTGTTGCTCAAGATTTCTCTGCCTTCCTCAAACGCTCTGATTTGTTACAAAGCTTATCAATCTGTAAAGCGCTTCGGGTTCCTGATTGGCCAGCTAGTTTGTACGTTGTGATTGGCGTGAATACCTCTGACGTCAGTCGTAAATGTGACGCTCCTTACTATGTTTTGAAGAGAAGCTTACAATGGAATGCTGACAGAGTTACACTGTTAGACTTAACTGTAATTTCTACAGTTACTTACCATAAAATGCCCAGTAAAATACCATTATTTTCTTTTCCAGTTCATTACTGTAATATGCATTGCATTATGGGTATTAAAATTTAATTTACAGTGATTTGCTGTATGTTTTGAATTTGCGGTAGACTGCTGTAAAACAACAGCAGTAGTACTACTGTAGTTGAATAAAACTTATAAAAGCTCATAAAATGGAAAAATAAAATATATCTACAAAATGATATTTGTTTTTCAGCTGTGTAAATAATTTATTGAGAATTGTAGATAGAAACCGGAAGGGATTATGGATAAATGCTTCACCGTCAGATCTGAATTTGACTCAAGACATTAAAACACTATTGATGCCAAGATTTTGCTCCTCGGAGTGTCGGGAGAGTGACAGAAGAGGCTACTTCGGGAGTGTAGCGAGTAACTCTTGTCAAGTGACTCTGTGGCACTGTGGTAGTGTTACGGACCTATGACGTGGGCTACATGGGTTCAATTCCCCCTCAAGGCAATATATTTCTTAAAACTAGGTTACAATAAGGGTATTATACTGTAAAATGGAACTGCGGTAAAGGCATCATACTGTAAAAAACATGTACAGTTATGGTACTGTAATGGGGCAGTTACAGTAACTGAGTTACCGCATATATACAATAAAAACTCTAACAGTGTAATATTGGCCTTACCAATACAAGCTGAATCTGATTCAGAAAAAGCAGATGACCAAATTGATCGATCAACTTTACCAGCGCCGCTTGAACAGGACGTAACAGATTGTTAAGGTAAGGATATTAAAACATTAAAACCATGTCTGCATTTGTGATCGTAGAAACGACAATCAACAAGCGCTACTCTACACTGCTCAAAACTTGCATTTGAATCATGTTTTAGTTTTAGTAGTAAATTCTTTCAAAATGAAAACATAATGGTAACACTTTATAATAAGGTTCATTAGTTAACATTAGTTAATGTATTAACTAACATGAACAAACCATGAGCAATACATTTGCTACAGTATTTATTCATCTTTATTAATGTTAGTTAATAGAAATAAGAGCCTAGTCTCCTGAAGATGCGTATAAATAGCACAAAGTGTAAAACTCGTGCAATACATACGCCAAATTCCACTTTGGCGTGCATATGATACGTAAGTCCTTCCCATTCACTTAAACGGTGAATCTTTTTTTGTCGTTTTATTTATTGGTTTCTCATTTTTTTTGCTATTTTTTTACCCTTTTCGCTTGGGTTTAGGGTTAGAACAACTTTTTGTTATATAAAAATGACATCCTAACCCAAACCCCAACTCTAACCCCAACTCCAAGCGACCATGGCTTAAATATGGACAAAAACATGGAGAAACCTGTATATTAAATAACCTCATTAAGCAAATCTAAAATCTAACCCTAAAACCAAGCGAAAATGGTTTAAAAAACAGAATAAAATTGAGAAACCAATAAATAAAACGACAAAAAAAGATGCACCGTTTAAGTGAATGGGAAGGACTTGCGTATAATATGCACGCCAAAGTGGAATTTGGCGTATGTATTGCACGAGTTTTACACTTCGTGCTATTTATACGCATCTTCAAGAGACTGGGTAGGTAATAAAGCTTTTAATTGTTTGTTCATGTTAGTTCACACTGCATTAACTAACGTTAACAAGATTTTAATAAAGTATTACTTATTGTTGAAATTAACATTAACAAAGATTAATAAATGTTGTATAAGTGCAGTTCATTATTAGTTCATATTAACTAATGTTGTTAACTAATGAACCTTATTGTAAAGTGTTACCAAATACATAAACTACTTCCAGGCTGTATGTCAATTTATGATATGTAATAATGATACGTTGTGTCCACGTGAACAGGCCCAGGAAGTAAACTGTTGCCTACAATTCGTGTGTTTGTGTAGTCCAAGAAAATAGATTTACATTGGAGACGATAACTCGCATCATCGTTTACTTTGGGATTTGTACCTTTTGCAAATTGTTAACATACTAATACACACTTAAACACCAAATGAAAATGTAAAACCGTGAATCGGATAATTGGTGCCTTTTAAAAGCTTTTAGTGTGTGTAGGGCTGCACGGCTGATACACGCATAGTGGTGTTGTTTATCATCACTGAACCGAACAAAATGGGGACATGCTGAGAGCGCATTGGGGTGTCTGAATTAGTATTTGTCTACTAAATGAATACATTTCTTTTAGTGTGCTCTGTACAGCTGCTCTGTCAGCATTTGCACAAGCATGTGTCTACAGGAAGTGAACCAAACTCTGAACAAACAATGACCCTGGAACAGCTGTATGTGGATGTTATGTCTATACAAAGTATTAAATATAACCCTTTCTAACTGCATGTTAGCGTTCTAACTTTTTGACATTAAAAATCTGTCAAAATATATACAGGCTTTGTATTTTGTATCTAAATTGTATTACTTTTCTGTGAGAAAGGCTCCTGTCAGATCAATATTGTCATGGTAAAGCTGACCTTAAAAGTATTTAAACATTTTTCTTTTTTATGCGTATTTAATAATTTTTCTATTTTATGCGTGTAGCATATGACATCATATTACTTTAAAGATAACACAAAATATTCTTTAAAGGGGCCATGGCACAAGACTTTTTTAAGATGTCAAATAAATCTTTGGTGTCCCCAGAGTACATATGTGAAGTTTTAGCTCAAAATACCATATAGATAATTTATTATAACATGTTAAAATTGACACTTTGTTGGTGTGTGCAAAAATGTGCCGTTTTGGGTGTGTCATTTAAAATGCAAATGAGCGGATGAAGTGCAAACACTGATCACAATGATGGTGGTTTGTTGCAATTGAAACTCATTGTGCTGTGAATTTTTTTTCTCTTTTTCTCTGCACTAAATAGCAGTGCTGTTATTGGATAGTGCAGATTAAGGGGGCAGTATTATTCTAATAAGAGCTCCTTATGACATCATTAAGAGGGCCAAATTTCAATGACCTATTTTTGTATGTGCTTTTAGAGAATAGTTTACCAAAACTAAGTTAATGGGTTGATCTTTTTCACATTTTCTATGTTGATAGAAGCACTTGCGACCCAATTATAGCACTTAAACATGGAAAAAGCCTCATTTTCATGCCATGGCCCCTTTAATGCACGCAGGACCTTTAAAAAAAGACAAAAATGGCAATAATATGTTAAAATGTACAATAAATTAAGAATCTAACACAGTGGTCTCCATCATGGTGCCCACAGGCACCAGGTTGCCCACACTGAGTCTGTGAGTTACCCAGCAAAACACATTCTATTAGTCTCAATTTAAATATTTATTTATTACATATTTTTTATGTTAGCTTGGCCTCTAGCTTGGCTTTTAAAACAATGATAAAGCACATCAACAAGTGAAATAAAATAAAATAAAATAAACAAGTAAAACAAAAAATGTTTTGAGTAGACTATATAAAAATGTAGCCCTCCCTATGGATAAATCAAGCCAAGACCAGAATAAGCTGGTGCACTGGTTTTAGCTGGTCTCCCTGGTTTTAGCTGGTCTCCCAGCTTGGTTTTAGCTGGTTTTGCTGGTGAAGCAAGCTGGTTTAGCTGTGTTTTGGTCACTTTTTAAGCTGGTCTAGCTGTGTTTTGGTTACTTTTTAAGCTGGCCTAGATGAAATTAGCTGGTGAGGCTGGAAGACCAGCTGATCCACCATCTTAAACCACTTTACTGACACCTTAAACCAGCTAAAACCAGCTACCAGCTTATGCTGGTCTAAGCTGGATTTTTCAGAAGGGCTACAGATTGCTTTATCTATTGCGGTAGCTCACAAAGGTTGGAGACCCCTGATCTAACATTAGCTATATAGGCTAGCTACACGTTTGCTCCCTCTTAATACCAAAGACAAAAAGACTGTCACAAATAATGACATTTAACCAAAAAATGCACTATTAAAATGGCCAAAATGTAAAGTGTAGGTGGATGAGCTACAGTAATAATATTCCCCACACCTTCAGAATCTACATTATTTTTAGCAACCCACTCACATCGAAGAGTAAATGCACATGTTGTGACCATCTGAGTCCTCCTAGTGGTTGTCACAATGGTACTACACCAAGAGCTCTACACGTGCAAACATTCTCATGTGTCACTCCTACCTCTAACATACATCTCTCCTCAGATGTGTGACCTCTACACTGATATACTCAAACAACACAATTCATGTTTTTTATCTATATATCTATCTAAATTTAATTTTATTTTGGTAAATCTGATTTGGTTCAAATATTAAGTAGTTATGCCTTTTTGTAATTCATTTAGTGTTTTCAATAAAAAAAGAGATTATTTACTTTTAACCGTAGATGGCAGTAGTAGTCTGTGGATTTTAAAATTACAGTCTGCAGTTTATTTATTTCAAGAGCAGGCTTTAAAGTTTAGCATTTAGACATCAATCAGCTACACATAAGAACACTGATGGCATGATGTAGTTACATACTTTACAGTACAGAATTTAAATGTTTCCAACATGTTCCTCTAGAGGGCAGAATGATACAGATGAAGACCATCATCATACCTTGTTTATGTTAAGGAGGCAAAAGTAAACAGCTCTGAAGCTGAAAGTATTTTGAGAATGAGTAGTGTTTGGCTTGTCTGGAATAAATTGATTTTCGGTGTCCGCTTGTGTCAGAATCCCTTGTGACTCCATTGTGTTCTGTATCAAACAAGACACTCTTCAAAGAGTTGTTTGTAGAGTCATCTCCCATTACACTGCACAGTAAACATCACAACAGCCATTTACCAAACAAGCATAATGAATGTGACAGTAATTTATGTGGTCGACTGATTTAAAAAAAAAAGTGGCCATCAATGCCAAATCAAGGCTATGAGAAGATATATCATTGACAAATAAAGCTTTCATTTACAGATCTCTCAAACTGTGGGCTAAGAGTGTCTACAGCAAAATAACATAACATTTCATTTAACAAATACCAAACTTGATGAAGGGAAAAGAATGACACATGACACAAGTGCCATGTGGTTAATAACAGGATAAAGAAAAAAGATCCCACAGGAGAACTTTTCCTAGTGGATATTGAGCATATTCATTACACTGCCCAGCTGTTGCTGAAACGCCTATACTTATCATGATGACATTATACTGTCTTGTCTATCTATCTATCTATCTATCTATCTATCTATCTATCTATCTATCTATCTATCTATCTATCTATCTATCTATCTATCTATCTATCTATCTATCTATCTATCGTTACATGGGACTTTGAGCAGAGGGAATTATTAACATTTATGCATTTGGCAGATGCTTTCATCCAAAGCCACTTACAGTGCATTACAAAGCACACATTTTTATAAGCATTCTCTGGGTTCAAACCCATGACCTGCGCTGTTATCACAAACCTTTACCACTGAGCTATACAGGAACACTTATTTACAGTTTTTCTCAGTCGCTTTGGTGCATTTCTCACATCACTATTTACATTTGCACAACAGTTAATGCAGTTCTCAAAACAATTAGTACAAATTGCAAAACCTAGTTGATAACCTGCAAAAGCGTGTCACTTGCTCAAAATGGATAGTTCATTACTCAAAAGCAAGTATTCAAGTCAATGAAAGTGTCAGTGTCATCAAAATGAAAAGTCCTGACACCATTGTTTATAAACAAGATAGTCTGTCATGTTTTCATTATGACAGTTTACTCTATAAATGTTTTCCAATGCAAAAAGTCAGATCTTGGTGACATTACCTGAAAATGCTCAAGACAGCACTATATACTATTTGCACAGCTATTTGAAAAATACAGTACAGCTATACATTACTGTATTTAGTGAGGTAACTGAGTACAAGACACTGAATATGTATGTATGTTTCACATTTTTACTGCATTTGCTCTTTGCAATTCGTATTTGTTCACAGCATTGTGCAAAAGAAAAAAATACAACAAACATACACTGTAAAAAATTCAGTAGAAATTACAATGGTATTGCAGCTGGGTTGCCGCTAAATTACCGTAGATTTAAATTTATGTTATTTACTGGCAAGAGTTTGTTCAAAGTTGAATAAATTTTAAATATTAACAAGTCTTTATCTTTACAGAATACAACTATACAATAACTTTGCATGAGGCTGTTATTGTATAGTTTTATTCTGTAAAGATAAAGACTTGTTAATATTTAAACTTTATTTAACTTTGAACAAACTCTTGCCAGTAAATAACATAAATGTTAATCTACGGTAACCCAGCCAACACACGACGTCCGAGTTACGTAATTTATTTGTCATTTTTGGTAATTTCATGACTTACCAGCTGGCAACGTAACTGTTACGTCCTAGGGAGGTAATTTCATTACCATTACAGTACCAAATCACTACGTCGCCAGTATGGTCTCCTAACGTCGCGAGGTAACCAAGTACGTTCCAGTTAGGTAATACATTCGTACTATTTTGGTAATTTCATAACTTACTGGCAACGTAACTGTTACGTCCCAGGGAGGTAATTTCATTACCATTACAATTATATTAACATTTATTTTATTTTCTATTTAGGTTAGCATGTTAAAACTTTACAGTCTCAAAGTTTCCCTTAAATAAGTCAAAATAGAATAGATATTTAACCACCATACGAGCTGCTCTTTACATAGGAAACAAAAAACAGCACGCGTCTCCCTCCTTCAGCTGAACTCAATCAGAGCGTGTAACCGCGCATGCACAGCACGGCATCTGACAGGACCGGTCGTTTTTCTGAACTGAGAGACAAACACAAAACTTACCAACACAAAACTTTTAATCCATTACGTTGTCACGACGTGCCCACGACAGGCAGATTACGTTGCAAAGTTACGTCGAGGCGACGAATTCAGGAATTTCACTTTTCCGGTCGCCACGACGTAAGTTTGGTAATCATATTACGTCGACGTTACGTAACAGTTACGTATTTGTGTTAGCTGGGAAATTACCGGCAACCCAGCTGCAATACCATTGTAATTTCTACTGAATTTTTTGTAGTTAATTTTGACTGACATGACATAAACAAATGATAATATTATAAAACAACAGAGAATTGTATGAAAGCAATTGATGCATGTCCAAAAGCATTTGCAATTTGTTCGAAGGAATGAGAAACTGCTACTATGATGTGCACAAATGACTAAATGTTGTGGAGGTTAAACTAACTGCAAATGTAAATAGTGATGTGAGAAATGCACCAAAGCGACTGAGAAAAACTGTAAAGTCATATCTTCTAACCTTTTTCATGTTAGGACTATCCTCTTCGGAGGAATTTTGAGCTTGGTAGATTGCCTTGTTAAAAGCTTTAGTTTAGGGTGATTAAGGTGTGCAAAGCTGTTTTGAACTAAATCAATAGATAGATTAATTTGCTCAGTTAAACTCTGTCATACCTGGTTTACCTTTTAGTCAGTAACTCAATATCAGACTCTCCAACACATTGCTGGCAGACAAGAAGATTATTAGATGCTATTATATATTTCTCAAACCAACAATCAAGCAGAACTTTCACATTTTTGTTTTCACAAAAATCGTGTATGAAATCTTGGAAATTACATGAGTGATTATTCATGCAACACAAATGATGAAGGATGATGTCACAGCATGTAAACATGCCCAGTCAATACTGCAATCAACAAGTCTTGCAATTAAACATCTCTTTTCATCTCCTATGCCTGCAGAACATCCCAAACAACCTATTTGGATCTTCATCCCACATTAAAAACTCATATGTTGGAATATTTCTTTAGGTGTACCTCTTTATGTAGATCGGGCCAATGGCTGAGTTAAAAGCTCTGCTGATGGATCTAGTGTCTCAGTCATGCTAATTGAATGGTAATTAAGCTGGACGTGTGTTTGCAGTGGGCTTGGCATCACCTGGCAAACTGGGTCATTATGGCACGGCATCTGTTTCACCTGTCACTTGGGTCTCGGTCCATGCCAGACACACAAACAGCCCTTTAAAAACTGCGAGAAAACCTCAGACTAGAGGCCAGTAAATCCATTATGTTTGTCTGTCCTTCCATCGCTCTGAGCAACAGGACCTAATGAGAATTGACCGATGTGAATTGATTGATACCCACATTATTTATTAAGCATTAACCAACTGCCTATTGCAGAATTTGATATGCATTAATCACATAAGTGAGTTTTTAATGCATGAAGTATCACAAAAATGTTAATTGTAACATTTATGTAGCCTTCCAGCAAAAACAAAATGCTAAAGTATTAACATATGAAAGACAATCAAGAGCAAAATAAATGTATATATTTACTAATAAGGTAAGAGTAATGAACAATTAAATGTTTTGTTAACGAACATCTGCTGTATATAAAAATGCATGTCATGCAGGCTGTGTACAACAATGGACATCATATGATTTGCACTCGGTACATTAAAATGAAACGATGGCACAGATTATTAAAATGTTCTGGAAATGTTCAGACATGACAAATGACTTCTCGCCATGCAGCACATTAAAGAGGTACTGTGCAAATGAACTGTGTAAAACTATGCTTTGTGAATGTCTTTGTGTTGAACGCAATACATTAGCAGAGTGCATTACAGCTGGTGCTGTGAATGCATGGTTATGTGAATGTGCATTAATTATAGAATTGAGAACGTGTCAGAATTCAGTACTTATAAAATGTAAACACCGTGTGTTAGGAGCTATGACCTGATGTAAAAATGCAATTGCAGTCACAGGTGCACAAATCAAATGTTCTTATTATTAGGGAATACTTGCCTTAGTAAATTCTGGGCTGTAGTCCTATAGGCTCCAAAAGTACCATAATTCTGATTGTGAAATCCAAGTTCAAATCCCAAAATCTATAAATTATGTGATTAGGAGCATCAAAGTTTGATTTCACATTGGTTTTAATATTTGACATGGCCTTACTTAGTCAGTATTAAAGAAATCAAGGTTATTTTTCACAGAATGTTGTTTACATTTTGTAGGATTTATAGAAAACAGTAAATACTAGCCTGGTTACATTTACTCTTGTAGCACTTTTATCCAGAAGCGACTTACAAATGAAAAAGAACTTAACATTTTAAGACAACAATAATGAAAGTATACAAGGCTATCTTTATGGTAACACTTTACTTGAAGGGGTGTTCATAAGACTGACGTGACACCTTCATAATCATGACATGACATGTGCCATGAGCATGAGGGAGATTTTATGCACGTTTATGGCAACTGTCGTTAAGTGTCATTCGTTTAATTGTGTTATTTTTGGTGCAGGGATGGCATTGTTTGAGATGTCTTTGTTGTGACGGCTTGACATTAACCAATACTTTACAACTTGTCATGACAACTTGACATTACCAAGACAACATAACTGACCACTTTACATCAGTAGTTCAAATATATTTTGTCATTAACATGTCATTAAGTGTTAATACAGCGTCATGAATATTTTTCATAATGATTATTTTTATGTTTCCTCCAGGTGTTAGAGAAATAAAATCAATCATCCAATAATAATAACAATAATAATAACAATAACAATAATAATAATAAATAAAATTTATAAAATTGTATTTTGTTGCATTTGGAAACTGATTCACCTAAATTAAAACAGTACAACAATGGGTTAAACCAGTCAGCGTTGGGTCCATATCACTGAAAAACAGTTAAATATTTTAAATTAATCCAATGTTTTGTTAGCCATATTTTCTTTGTCAGAAAATTTCAGAACCCTCTGCGTGAGGAAGAATAAGTTCTGTTATTTGTCAGTTTTTTAACGTATTGTGCATATAAATAAAGTATAATCTTTTGACGTTTCTGCTGCATTTTGTTAAGGTATTTAAAAAAATTTGACATAGTATTAACACTTATTGACATTTTAATGCAAAGTTCAATTTGTAGTTGAGGTCAAGAAAAATATTTATGATGCTGTTGTAAAACTATTTGAAAGAGTATTAACACTAAATGACATTTAAATGACAGGTTAATGTAATGTTAACTCATAAAGCTAGATAGTTTCTTAAGTTTGATAACTATTCTGCTATGTCATGTTTATGACAGATTTATGACAAGTTATGTTGTATTGGTTTATGTCAAGTTGTCATAACAAAGACATCTCGGTTACACTTTACAATAAGGTTCATTAGTTAACATTAGTTAGCTACATTAGTTAACATGAACTAATAATGAACTGCACTTATACAGCATTTATTAATCTTTGTTAATGTTAATTTCAACAATTACTAATACTTTTTTAAAATCTTGTTAACATTAGTTAACGGACTCTGAACTAACATGTACAAACAATTAAAGCTTAAATTTTTATTAACTAACATTAACAAAGATGAATAAATACTGTAACAAATGTATTGCTCATGGTTTGTTCAAGTTAGTTAATACATTAACTAATGTTAACTAATGAACCTTATTGTAAAGTGTTACCGACATCTCAAACAATGTCATCTTTGCATTAAAAATTACATAATTGAACAAATGACACTAGACAGTTGTCATGCATAAAATCTCCTTCATGTTAATGACACATTTCATGTCATGATTATAAAGGTGTCATGTCAGTCTTATGAACACCTCTTCAAGTAAAGTGTTACTGAATATTAATATTTTTTATTCATTAAACATCATAACATATTTCTAACTATAAACTCTCTATTCAGAACTAGTTCTCTGTTGAAGATGGCATAGAAATGTATCTAATATGACACACAACCTTAGCAAATCTCTCACATGGTGCCGAGTAAAAAGTTTTTTCCAAAGTTGATTAAAATGACATTTGTTCTGTTTTTAATTTTACATTTACATAGTCAATCCCAGTGTTAATCTATTATGCCATACATGTGTTTATAGTATGAGAACCCTTTAAGGGGCCCAATAAGATGAGAAAACAGTGAAGAGCAATGGTGGGAGAGGCCATAATGGCTTGTCCACTCTAGTTAGGAAGATTTTGGACCAAACCTCATGAACCATCTGTGGCTCTTCAGTATTAATCAATCCATTGATCTAATTGATGGAGAATTCCACTGAGTGCATCATAGAGAGTCCCTGCGCCGATGTTAAGATATGACAAATGGGTTGAGCTATAATCCGTCTCAATTTAGAGGACAGAGCCAAATTGAACTCACAATGTGACTGTACAACACTTTGCAAATAATGAGGCGGGTTTAACTTATGTGAATAAAGCTATCGATCGTGAGATAGAAATTAGTGCATATATTTACAAATGCTCATGCACTTTTGTTTTTACATAGCACTCATTTCCTTCCCTAATTGAAGGTTTTGTAGCATTAGTTTGTTTATGTTGCTAATGACATGCATCTGCCTAGATTTTCAAATAACAAAAAGCTTTTGGAGCATACAAGACGTCTGTGCTGACATATATTGTACTCTTATTAGATTTCCTTACATTTGCTGTGCCTTTAAATGTACTGCCAGAACCAAGTGATTCGTATGCGCATTCAAATAAATCAAGTTTGTAGTCACTGAAGGTCTCAAAGAGAACATTTAGTCGATTTGCTTTTGACACCTTTTGTCAGGTCGAAGGAGCCCTTTTATTTTCTTTTGAATCAATAGACAAAAGGGATTGTAGAGTGAAGATCCCATCATGCCTTTATTCATCAGTGATACCATACTTAATGTGGCTTTTGATCTGGTAAGGGGTTTGTAAAAATAGATAAAACATCATTCAAAATGAAAGTATTACATTGAGCTGGAGATCTGCACCAACAACTGCTACAGCTTCACCAGAACCTAGCAGACCAATGGATTTTTTAAAGGGCCCCTAAGCGAGGTGTTTTCAGCAATATAAAAATAGTCTCTGGTATCCCCAGAATGTGTCTGTAAAGTTTCAGCTCAAAATACACCCCAGATCTTTCATTATACAATGTTGAACATGGCCATTTGTGGCTGCAATGAAAAACGTGCTGGAGCGCTTCCACATGTGCTTTGGATTTCATCAAAACACGTGTCTCTTGCAGAAGGTTGAACTACGTGCTCATAAGGCAGAGTCTGTGAGCGGTCATGGGTGGGGCATAATCAATGTGACATCACATTGATATGGGTTCCCCAACAGCCTGTTTTGTATGACTGTTGCGGTTTACAGGAGATTACACACAAAAAAATAGATGGATTTGTATTATTATGCTTCTGCACACACACAGGCGACTTATTTTCTGATAGAAACACATTTTAAAGTGCACTTTTTAGGTTTGGGGGGCTTTAAAATTATTCTTTAAATTGCCATTATGTACACAATTTAAAAAATGCTGGGTTGTTTACAATATAAACTATACAAAATATAAACAAACTGAAGAGCTGGTTTAAACTGACCTATAAATGTCCATATTTTACCCACCCATTGGTTGAAAACAAACCAGCATTTTTGAGAGTGAAGTGCAGAAAATTTGTGATTTTACCCCTAATTTAAACCTGGAAATTAAAATATTTATGATTTTGGAAAATCAAGCTGTTGTGCTAAATTTGACAAAAGCAAGCAAATTCAGACAATTAGACCTTTCATCATTTAGAAATAATCAGATGTAGGATAATGTCATAATACCTTTATAAATTATGCAGCGTTAAAGATGAGTACAAAAAACGAATGAAGGTTTGCGGCTTAAGGTTGCTACAGAAAACGTCTGTAGTTCAATTACTATCCTTCAGACTTGCACCGCTATAAAACTGGCACAGATAAAATATATGGAGGGATTTTCAGAAGGGCTACTCTGAAGCTGAAATATGCGAGTGTGACACAGCCCTATTCTGTCTGACTGCTTGCATAAATCTTCTGTATCCATTAAAAAGCGGTCAGTGATGCAGGGCAAAATGCACCCCCCACACACACACACATTCTGGTTTCCATGTTTTGTGGGGACATTCCATAAACGTAATGGTTTTATACTGTACAAACTGTATATGCTATTCCCTTCCCCTAACCCCAACCCTCATAGAAAACTTTCAATTTCAGATTTTCAAGAAACGTCATTCTGTTTGATTTACATGCCTGTTTCCTCAATGGGACCTCAAAATGTCCCCACACGGTTAACAATTTACTGGTATTCCTATCTTCACCCACCTAATTACCAGGTACACACACACACGCGCACGCATGCATGCACACACACACACACACACACACGCACACACACACACACGCACGCACGCACGCACACACACACACACACACACACACACACACACACACACACACACACACACACACACACACACACACACACACACACCTGTACATTACCAGCCCTACAAAACCAATAACATGTGTTTAAGTGATGCTGTGGAAAAAATCCAACAATGACATGAAGGACAACCCCACACATGGGTCACTGCAAGGTGAACAACTGCCGAGGTTAGATTTTTGTAAGTCAATTGTTGAAACAAGAAAAAGAATGAAAGGAAGACAGAGAGAGAGAGAGAGAGAGAGAGAGAGAGAGAGAGAGAGAGAGAGAAAGAGAGAAAGAGAGAAAGAGAGGATGAGTACGTTCCACTATCAGGTTTCCATTCCAAGGACTTATCCAGTCCTAGATGGATTTGTTTGATTTGACCATCCATCAAGTTCTGATAAGACCTTTGATTTTTCTCTTACTGTAGCATATGTCAGGGTCTGAGGGACCAATCGAAACCATGATGAGTGAGGGAACACTATCTTGGATGAAGTTATACTGTCATACACACCAAAACTTACATTTTTGAATCCTAACATTTGATTAAACACAGACACATCTGGGTGATTCTCACGAAATCCAGACTTAGAAGGTGTCCAGCATCAGAATTTTTAAAAAGCCCTTGAAGCCAATTTTGTTTTTTGCACATATAATATTAAGGTCTGAAATTACTATAAACATTATTTTTAGATGATTTAAAAAACATTTCCTATAGAATTATTTACATTTTTTAGATTATCATTATTTAAAAAATCATTACCGCAACACGATATTACATTAATTATATGCATTTACAAACTACAAATGTTTCGGTAAAGAGAACTAAAAAGTCGTCTGGGTGCTATGACAAACAAAATTTCAACTTTTATCTGGAGAGGAAAAACAAGAACTTCTTACCTGGTAGCCATCATGAGTGTGAAATGTTAGTTCATTGAGGCCTTAAACAATGATTGAAAATTGTTGCGGAGGATGAGAAAATTTTTATTTCTTATTGTTGTCTCTACATTTACCAATGATCACCAAATACCACATATTTCTTTAAATGTTTATAGTATAACATGCACTGAAGCGTTTTATTTTTTAGATTTTTTATTTATAAATATTTGCATGTCAAAGAACTCAAATCTAGTCATGGACACGTTGCGGTAATGAAAATATTCCCTTTAAATGTGGAAAAAGCAACAAAATTGAAATGCACAATAGTACGTAAAGAGATGTTTGTAACTGTATGTTTCTTATTTTGATACTCTTACATTGCATTTTATCAAAATGTTTCATGACACCTCATAAGTCTAATTTCACGAGAATCACCCATCTGCTAATTTTTTTTTCATTTTGCTGTGGAACCCAAAAAATAAACAGTTTGTCAGTTTGCTCATAGATTGTAATGACCAAAGTATTATTCTCCAAACTTGGGAGAACAAGTCTGTGTGAGTATGTGCTATTTTTAAGGAACTTGCATGAGCAAAAGAACCAAACGTATGTATTTGCTTCATTTAAGGTGATCATCCAAGCAATGTTTTACACATTATTTTTCTGGGTAAAAGTAATTAATTATTTAATTAAAATCATAAAATGTATACTCCATTATATTGCATTGAAAGAATAATATCATACAGATTTAAAACAACAGGGTTAAGCAAATAACAAAAGATTTTTCATTTTTGTGTCAACAGTTTCTTAAACATGCTTTGGTCAAATCACCATCCAACGCTTAACATATGTTTGATTTATCCAAACCGGTAATAATTTATGTCATGCTACTGAAAATGAATGATGTTACCCTGCAGCTAGTTTCTGTGGCTTCACGTATAGTTTGCATCTTATTTTGTGCTTGTTTTCAACCTCTTTCCCCTACTGCGTGAAACATAATTTATTATAATTTACACGTCTTAATTACTGTTATTTGTGCAACATCGGGGGGCAGGAAGCTAGAAGGATTTCACTCATGTGGAAAAAAAGATTAAAGCTGAATTTTAACACACACACACAGCTTCAGGTGTATGGTGACACCGATTGCCTCCGAGCACATAATGAAAATTAAACAAATGACCCGTCCACCACCATTCCCCAAAACGAGCCAGCAGGTGCACCTCATAAACTCCGTCAGCTGTATTTCATTACCTGCTATGACTAAATGATATGTAAATGCTGAAGTTATGCTCTACGATTCCAGTTGTCTTTTATGTACTGGAACATTGAGATTTTTGGAAAGAGACTGAAACGCTTTCACCCTTTATGTTATAAAACTGTAATCAATCCTGCAAGGCAACACATTTCTGATGCACTTTAATTAGTGATGGCTTCTCCTTGATTTATTACCAAATCGTGATGAATTCCTCCACTCCCTCTGTGCAATCTCTTGCCCCAAATGCCAACTCATTGTGTTTCATCTCCAGGCCTGAAATTGAGCTTGTAACACCCTACGCTTTCTGTAAGATGCAATCAAATAAGCCTTGTGTTGTGTGTTTTGGTGTTTTGCAAAACTTGATGTGAAAGAAGCATCCTGGTTTTCCATAACTGAATCCTGAATCCTCTTCTGTCAATGACGTAGCAACATACAGCTCATTTAAATGACACTCCAGACTGTGGAGGAAATGAATCCCATGTGCCATATGGAGATAGATGTAATTGCTTTTCACTTTGAGGTGCTGATAATCTGTGTTCAATGGTTCAAGGGTCATGCGCAGGTCAGCGGGCAAGTGAAGGAACAGTATTATATAAAATAACCGGTAAAGCGTATCTGAGGTGTCACACAATTCTTTGGGCAGATGGCAGGTGCTCACCCCCAAAAAACCCAGTGGAAATTAAAGATGACGGATGAGAAGATGGATGGGCGTCAGTCGAGCGGTAAAATATCGCCAGATGTATGTCATTCTGTGTGATCTTCAATGGCCCAGTGTTGAAAGCTACACTCCGCCCCGCTATAGATCCTTCCCTGTAGATTTCATTCATGTTAGAGGAAGCACTTTACAGATGTACATTATAAAGCTACAAAGACACTGTACACAAGCAGAAGTTCGTTGCATGACATCTGTCACATGTTTCATGAATCATGTATTGATTATAGAGAGCATACATTAAGCGAATGTGTTCGTTCAGAGATAGGGCTTCTATGGCTTTAAAAGCCTTCTGTATTATAAAGATTTTAATGTATTGACAGTGCAAAGTGTAAAAAAACATTGCCTTAAAGCATGAGGTATAGCTTTTCACTTGTTTTGATAATGGGGTAATGGACATCCGTTGTCTTTAATAACAAAGATGAATGGAAGTGTGCCCTTTCTGTCTATTATCACACAATCGCATGTGTTTTATGAGTGTTGCATTAGCGTAAGCTTCAGCTGCTGGCTTTCACACTGCATGATCAATCCTTTTTAATTGGACGGGCTGTTTAATCCAAGCTTCAGCTTTTTAAAACATGCTACCACTTGCTACAAAAAGCAGTTTTATGACTTCTAGTAAATACTGTGTAATTCACTAACCTGAAAAGCATAAATCTTGAACTCTCAAAAAATAATTTCATGATGTTGAGCATGATATTCAGCTCTAGATGTAAAAAAGAAAGTACAACATTTCTTATAGAAGTGACAGCATGTGCATCTGAAACCGCATACTGTGACAGTAGGTACTGAATAAGAATAAGTATCGACCGTACTATAGTATGAACTAATTCAGATGTACTACATTCGTGACATACGTTGTCATAACAAGAAGTTAGTCATTAAATGGAATGGGGTTTATTAAGTGCAATTTAACCACAGGGACAGCTATTTAATATGTATTTGCATTTAATTGTGTTACCGCTTTCGGACATTTTTGTATGAAACAATGCCTCTCCTTCTTCTTCTTCGCTGGATAACTTCTCTCCAGAGGGATCACGGGACAGCAAAGTGACTTCTGTTTTTCGAATACTATGAATTCGGACATACTACTCTCCTCAAACTAATGCTTTTCGCCTACTATATAGCAGTTTCAGATGCAGCAAGTGTTTTCTTTAAGCCAGAAATCCGCATTTTCTTACATAGCAGCGGTCGGTTTTTTCAAGGGCGCTCGATGCGAAGTTCATCACAACATGTATGTAGCACATCATGTGTGTGGTTCCTTTTTTCAAAATATGTGTTCTGCGCGTCGATTGATCCTGTGCATCACGTGTCTTGTCAAAATAAGCGCCTGCTGCAGATGCGTTTATGGTAAAAGAGACGCTTGCGTTTGCCAGATACGCACATAATCTCATGCGTAATCAGAGTTTAGTGTTAAGGGAGTGTCTTGCGTGTATTTTGTGAACGTGAGCGTTTCTTTTATCATAAACGGTTTTGACACATGTGCAGTGGGCACTTATTTTGACAAAACACGTGATGCACATGGTTCACATGATGCAACAAACACATATTTTAAAACATAAGCAATACACATGAGTCTCTGAACACTTATTTTGAATTTGCGCCCCTCGGATGAGCAGTCACGAGCCGCCACTGTTACATAGCTAATCTTTACACTGAACTCAACAAAAGCTATTTTTTGTCCAAATGGACAAGCAGTATTTTAGATGTACTAATATTTGTAAAGCACTGTATATTATAAATTCATAATAGTACTTTCACATTATAAGCGATTTTGTCGCTGTGTGTCGCTTGTCTCTTTCAATAAGGTAGTTAGGAGGCGTTTCTAAATCTGGTTGTCATAAACAAATGAGTACCGTCCGAGACTTAGTTCTCATTGGTAGTCGCTCCAAAAGTCACTCATCATTTGCATAAACTTTTCTCAACTTTGTCTCGCGACTGGACACTCATCCAGTCATCAACGGTCACTGTCGCTCGTGTCGCCAGAGGCCAGCTTCCATTGAAATAAATGAGATTGTGTCGCTTTTCTACTAGTTGCTGCTAGTCTGAATTAATCTTAACTCTGAAAAGGTACAATCACATTATAAGCGCATTTGTCGCTGTGTGATGCTTGTCTTTTTCAAAAGAGGCGTTTCTATATCTGGTTGTCATAAACAAATGAGTACCGTCCACTCCAGTACCTGACGAGAGGCGGATGACGTGAACTCCATCACGCCCCATCCAGTCGCCAACGGTCACTGTCGCTCGTGTCGCCAGAATCTGGCAAGCTTCTATTGAAATCAAAGAGATTGCGTCGCTCTGCTACTCCTAGTTGCTGCTAGTCTGAATGCAGCTTAAGGGCTAATCACACCAAAAGCACTTTCAACACTCGGAAGCGCAAGGCGCGGCGCGGCTTTTTATATTGCTAGGCAACCACCGAGTCAGTCAATCAAATATTGAAGCGTGAGCGCTCTTTTGCTGTTAACTGTCATATTAGCAGAAACTTTAAAAAAAGGGCGCTTGCTCTGACCTTGTTTGGCGGTGAGAGATGTACAAACACGCAGGAGAGAGTGAGCGAGTGGAGTCCGGTTCTTCAAAGCAACTGTAAACTTCCCTCACCACAACGTAAGGCCCGCCTCTCCCCTCATTCGATTGGACAATGGAAAGACGCGAATGACATCGGCTGCTTCTCCGCTCTCAGCGCTCCTTTAAAAGCGTGTGCTGCAGCTGGCGACAAAAACCGCAAGGCACTCGGCGCGCATAAACAGCGCGCAAACGCTCCCTGCCCATAGAATATCATTCAAAAAGGCGCCTGCAACTGCCATAAACGCTTTTGGTGTGATTGGCCCCTAACTCTGTAATGTTGTATGCACAATGCTAGCAACTAGCAACGGCAGAACTGCGCAATCTCGTTCATTTCTATGAAAGCCCGAGTGACATGGGCGTGGACGTGTCCCTCTATAGTAAAGACTTTATTTAAATAATAAGCGACTTTCAGGAATAACTACCCAATGGGAGTGAAGCAGTGGAGTTCACGTCAACCATCTCTCTTCAGTTACTGAAAGGATGGTTACTTATTTGTTTATAATTGGTACTACGGCAACCAGAATTAAAAGCGCATCCTAACGACCTCATTGAAAGGGACGGGTGACAGACAGCGACAAAGTTGCTGGCGGTGTGCACGCAGCATAACTCTGCTTGTTTTATGTTCACAGCATTAAAGACAGGCTGTTAATCTTTGGGTTGCCAGGCAACACGTTACAGTTAATCCTGCTTTGGCATCATTTAAGACCATATCATTAGTGGAGTAAAAATAGATAAAACATCTTGCATATTGTTTACAGTAAAATACTGCTTGAATGGCCTGTAAGTAAAGGCGAATAAAACTAATGAACTAGAAGCAGACAAGAAAAAACCAACAAGCAGACAACTTTGAAACTCTTTTGTTTTTATCAAATGATATAGAGGATTATAGTGTATACATAGATAAATATATAATTTAATACATTCAATAAACAGGATTCCATTAATTGTTTTTATATTAGAGGAATAGTTCACATGAAAATAATAATTTTTTTAATCTACAAATTAGATCAGATCACAGCTCAATGGAAGGGGACGATTTTCAAGGATCTTAATTTCCATCTGTTCCTGATACAAAACTATGACATGGGTTTATGTGAAAGAGCAATGAACTTTTGTAATTTGTAGAAACCTGGCAGGGATGCACACTATAGTGTGAAATATACCAGCGCATATGGGTTTAAAACAGCATGAGGGCGAGTAAAATAATTTTTTGGGTGAACCATTCCTTTAACAAGAGGTTCAAGATATTACAAAATAGAGAGGTGGGGTTACGATCTCATCATTGACTGCTGCTAATCAACCCAATAATGCATCACAAAGACAAAAACAGGCAAAAACCAAGTGGCAATAAACTTTTATACCTAGATGTGTCATCTGAAATGGGCTGTGCTTGTGTGTTCAGCTGCAGCAGTACTGAAGGCAGGATTTAAACGGTACTCTACTCTGCTGTTTTAAACATGAAGGCATATTCAAGCAGATCTTACCAAGGGAGGAGGGCATTTCACAGACTGTATAAGACCGGTAAATACTCAGGAGCATGTCTAACCTTCAGGACCAATGGATTATTATAAACAGAGTCTTCACTAAAATCCACGGCCCTGCTTATCGATTCTCTTCTAGCACCTTATAGTGCACTATGTGACTGCTCAGTAAAGTAACTACTTCTGTTATCCACTTGCCCCTCGCTCCTACCTCAGTTATTCCTGTTATATTTACAATCAAAAATGTCCCACTGCTAAGGTAATCTCACGCCTTACACGATAATCATGCAGTTATTCACGTCCACCCTCATAAACTGAGCTGCATATTAAAAGAAATGCAATACTCTCAGTGTTTCCAGAAGGGAGCTTTTCGGTCAAAGCAAGGCCACCTGTGCAGCACCGGACGCATCTCTCAGCATTGTTCTTCTCCCAGAGAGTCTGTGTTGTCCCCTTGGTCCACCGGCGCAGGCGGGGACCGCATTTTTCCACGACTGCACCCGTGACTGCTCGTGTGGCTCGGATAAACGTCTATGGAGCTGGAGACGGACTGAACTGACCTGTCACGGAAATAATGGAAAGCCTCGGGGTCCAGGAAGGTCTGCTCCTCCCGAAGGCCCTGCTCGAAGAGTTTCCGTTTGTGTCTGAACTCAATCACCGTCTTTGTGTAGGAGTTGAGGGTGGTGACTGAAGCAGCCATGCAGCAGGTGAAGGAGCCCCACGCCATACTGACATATATAAACACAAACATATAAAGACAATTAGAATTTTTATGGATACATATTTGATTTGAATACATTATATTTGGCTGTTTCTGTCAAATTTATACTGTTTGTTTTTTTGTGCAATAGTTTAGCAGTGCGTAACATCCTTTTACATAAAAGTAATAGTGAGAAAAGTTGTTATATAAAAAATATAGGTTTTTATTTTCTCTTTACCTGTAATATAAAAGTAACATTTACGCAAAAGCGATGGTGGTTTATTGACTGCAAACCACTCTGAATTTCCAATCAAAAACCGTAAGAATGTAGAATTTGGGCTTGCGCGATGAAAAATTAAACCTTAGAGCTGAAGGGTTTAAAATGCTCTATCCTTTGATTTGCAGGTTCCAGCCAATTTCAGACAGGTAGTAAAGGTAGTCGAAAAAGAGAGGAGAAAGAGAAAACAAGAAATTGTCCAGATGGCAGAGGACAAATGAAGCAATTTTAGCCTAGACTAATGGATGCCAGGCAAGCATCTGTGGTAATTCAGCCAATGTAAATACCACTTTCATGCCTGTCAGAGCCCCAATGCATGTCTCTTATATCCAAGCGCCAGAATTGCACAAATCATTTGCTGCGGGATTCAATACAGCCCTCGTGGCTTTGGTCTAACAGACAGGCATGGTCCTCAAAAAAATCTACTAAAAGATGCAGGAAAATGATCCAAATGACTCACTGTAGTGTAACCCTAACAATGAGAAAGGTTAAAGCACTTCTCAATCTAACTTCACTCTAAATGTTTTGGAATTGGAATTTTACAGAAAAAGAAAAACGTCCACTGACACATTTCTGAAATTGTTTGGGTTCAATTTAGAAATATTCTAAGTTAAAGGCGGAGTGCACAATGTTTGAAAGCCAATGTTGATATTGGAAATCACCTAAACAAACACGCCCCTACAGTACCCCAATAGAATCTGGACCTTCTTTTAAAAGACCCGCCCCACACATACGCAACCCGGCAAGGATGTCGGTTAGTAGACACGCTCCTTACTGCTGATTGGCTATAAGTGTGTTTTGGTAGTCGGCCCGTCTTCTTTTCCAAAGCGTTTTTTAAACATCGTGAACTCCGCCTTTAAGGGTTAGTTCACCAAATAATAAAAATGATGTCATGAATTACCCTGATGTTCCAAACCCATAAAACCTTTGTTCATCTTCAGAACACAAATTAGGATATTGTTAATGAAATCCAAGAGCTTTCTGACCCGCTCATAGACAGCAACTCAACTCAGAACTGTCAAGCCCCATATAGGAAGTAAAGACAAAAAAGTCGGTTTCCGACGTGTATTAAAAAAAGCAGAACATATGCATGTGTTAAACACCGGTGTCCTGCATCAGGCATAGATATATACAGCACATCTGCTGGTCATATAATTTGAATATCAATAAAAAGTTATTTCACTAATTCCATTCAAAAAGCGAAACCTGCATACTACACTCATTCATTACACACAGACTAATACACATCAAATGTTTATTTCTTCTACTTTTAAAGATTATAACTGACAACTAAGGAATATTCCAAACTTAGTGTCTCAGAAAATTTGAAAATTATAAAAAGGTTCAATTTGGTGCCACACTCTAATCAGTTAATTAACTCAAAACACCTGCAAAGGTCTTTAAATGGTCTCTCAGTCTAGTTCTGTGGGCTACACAATCATGGGGAAGACTGCTGACTTGAGATTTGTCCAAAGGAGGGCAAGACACAAAAGGTCATTGCAAAAGAGGCTGGTTGTTTACAGAGCTCTGTGTCCAAGCACATTAATAGAGAGGCGAAGGGAAGGAAAAGATGTGGTAGCAAAAAGTAAATGGATTGCCTTTATATAGCACTTTTAACAGACCTATGGCCATCCAAAGTGCTTTACAGGTTGCCTCACATTCACCCATTCATACACCGACAGCAGTGCCACAGACTGATCAACTCCATGCCACTCCGCATTGCTGCAGTAATTTAGGCAAAAGGAGCCCCAATAAGTATTGAGTGCTGTGCATGCTCATACAGTACTTTTCATGTTCATACTTTTTAGTTGGCCAAGATTTCTGAAAATCCTTTCTTTGTATTGGTCTTAAGTAAGATTCTAATTTTCTGAGATACTGAATTTGGGATTTTTCTTGGTTGTCAGATCATCAAAATTAAAAGAAATAAAAATGTAAAATATATCAGTCTTTGTGTAATGAATGAATATAATATACAAGTTTCACTTTTTAAATGGAATTAGTGAAATAAATCAACTTTTTGATGATATATGACTAGCACCAGTATGTGTACATAGATGCCCTCATAGATTTGTCCACCAAACACCCTCTAATTGGGCATCTATGTATATATATCTATGGCTAAGGAAGGATGACACTGTTTAACACATGCATGTGCTAATTTCCCTAATATGTGTTGGAGACTAACTTGTTGTTCAAATGAAGATTGAACCACTGTTTAAATTTTAATCTTTGGATAAAGGCGTCTGCTAAATGTAAATGTTAAAAGACAAGTTCAGTATTTTACACTTAAAGCCCTGTTTTCAGATTGTTTATGATGAAATAGAACGGTTTTGACTGAAATTTGGACATATGATGCTGGCCCGGGAATTTTGTTGTATCAGCCCCCACAATGGCTGCATAGGTTCACTCGAACAATCCTTCCTAAAATGCATTAAACTTTCATTTACAAAGACGTGAAACTCACCGAGTGGTCAGGGGTGTTCACTGATATGCTCACACAAAAATCGCTGCAAAGATGCTTTCTAACAGGTTTTATCGTAGTTTTTGTCCAAGTCCATTGACTTGTATTAGATGTAGATGTGGTGTGAGGTACGGTATTACTCCGCGCCGGGAACTTTGTTTGTATTCTTGCAATTGGCAAAGGTGGATTATCGCCACCAACTGGGCTGGAGTGTCTATTATTCAAGCTCTCAACGTAAGAATGTACACGTGTGAGGCGTTTGGAAAAATAGGTCCACAAGTTTACAACGAACGGTAAAACACCTGTTGGAAAGCATCTTTTGCAGCGGTTTTTGTGTGAGCATATCAGTGAACACCCCTGACCACTCGCTGAGTTTCAAGTCTTTGTAAACGAGTTTAATGCATTTTGGGAAGGATTGTTCCTGTGCACCTGTGGACCCATTGTGGAGGTGGGGGGTAATACAACAACCCCCCGAAAATTCTCGGGCCAGCATCATATGTCCAAATTTCAGTCAAAACCGTTCTATTTCATCATAAACAATCTGAAAACAGGGCTTTAAGTGTAAAAAAACTAACTTGTCCTTTAATGATGTCTTTCTTGGCCTTTAAAGTTGTGAGTTGCATTCCAGTCTATGGGGGTAGGAAAGCTCTTAAATTACTTAAAATAAAAATATCTTAATTTGTGGTCCAAAGATGAACAAAGGTTTTACGAGATGTGGAACGACATGAGTGAATAGAATTTTCATTATGGGGTAACTTAACAAAAAAGATACTGTATGCATTATAGATTTTATAACCCGTGACTACATTTTCAAAAGTTTTTGAGTCAGTGCAGTGCTTCAGTATTAGCTGCTAGTCAATAGTCCCTTTCACACATACAGTCTTTACTGGTTATTTACTGGTAAATTGCCGTTAACATGTCATGTGTGAACAGAACCTTTCCGGTAAATCAGTGCTCCCAATTTACCAGTAAGACAGGTTGTAAGATTAACGGTAATTTGCCGGTAAGCGCTGTGTGTGAACGAAAAATATAGCATTACCGGCATTTAGATGACGTCAGACCGCGCTGACAGATCGGGCGGGCCAATCAAAAAGTTTTTTATACAGGTGACGCGGTTTCCCCCAGACTGTTTACGGACATTTCCACACACATGTTGCTTAAAAGTCGAGCACACCTGAAGTTAACATCCTCATTTCTTGACCAAAGTTGTTTAAAACAGCTTACCATCTAATTGCCAAATTGCCGACGTCCTTAGCACACCATCTGTGAAGCCTAATGTGCAAACGCACAGGTTCCGTTTGACGCCGCCTAACGCAATGTTGTTTGGTCACGAGCAACTTCGCGACCGTTTGCCACAGATGTGAAAACAACAAAATACGGACTGTGGATATTAAGTCATAACCCGCCGTTTACAAATACGACACGGACGGAGCTCGCCGGCCGCGCGCCACAGGTAACTTCCGCTTTCTCTCCAAGTTTACCGGTATTTTGATACTGATGTGTGAATGATGTCTTACTGGTAAAAAGACGGAACGTCACTGCATGTGTGAACAGCACATTTTTGTATTTACTGGTAAATTCATTCTGGTAAATTCATGGTAATTTACCAGAATTACTGTGTGAAAGAGGCTAATGTGTCCACAAAACACCTGAGAAAACCGTTTTGAAGTTGTATTTAATTTTTCAGAGCCTGAAATGAGAACAGTCCACAAGAGCCAGATTCATTTGTGGCAGAATGAGAAACACACACCCAGACATCTGTGACTTTTGAGTCTGTCTCCTCTTCTTGCCTCAGTGAATTATATGACTCAGGACACAAGGGAAAGCACAGAGTATTGAGACAGGAATTCAAATAAAGTTACAGCTCTAGGGAATTCCATTCAGATATCGATCAGAAACTACTAAGGTTGAAAATACTGCTTTTGTGGTTTTTAAATAACGTCTCAAAATGATCATCGTCTAGCTGAATCCCTACAGCCCAATAGATAAGATCCTCAAATTCTCTACTTGTCATTAAACGGAATATAGGAGAGGCAGACGATGAGATCCTTACCAGAAGGACCAACCGTAGTCCCATGAGTGGGGCCTCCAATCCTCTGGGCCCAAACTGACTGTGATCTGGAAGACCTGTGTGTACATCATATGAGCTACCATCCCCAGTAGACCTGTTGAAAAAATGTGCATGTGTACATTGGCAGCTGGTGATTTTTTTATATGGTTGTTGTTCAGTTGATTTGCGACAGGATTTGCGTCAACGAGATTTTAAACATAAGGACACTTACATTAGGGATTTCAAATTTAAAATGCTATGATTCAGCCTATGATCCTCTAAATTACATGGAAAAGCACCAGCATATGTGCAGGTCAATGCCATCTGTTTCTAATCACGTACAGTGGGATCAGTAAAGAATATATATAACAGATATAGAGCTCAAGAAACAGCTTGAATTCCTATTGAGTTATTATAAAACTGTGTAACCATAAATCATACAAAAAATTTAGCTCTATAACTTTTGGGGTGCGTGTACATGACAATTATACTTAAAATCAAAAAATCTTAAAGGAATAGTCCATTTTCTTAAAGAAAAATCCAGATAATTTACTCACCACCATGTCATCCAAAATGTTGCTGTCTTTTTTTGTTCAGTCGAGAAGAAATTATGTTTTTTGAGGAAAACATTGCAGGATTTTTCTAATTTTAATGGACTTTAATAGACACCAACAATTAATACTTAACACTTAACAGTTTTTTTCAATGGAGTTTCAAAGGACTATAAACAATGCCAAACGAGGTATAAGGGTCTTATCTAGCAAAACGATTGTCATTTTTGAAAAGAAAAATAACAAATATACACTTTTAAAGCACAACTTCTCGTTTAGATCCGGTCCAGCGCGACCTCACGTAAATGCGTAGTGACGTAGAGAGGTCACGTGTTACATATATAAAACGCACATTTGCGGACCATTGTAAACAATAAACTGACACAAAGACATTAATTAGTATCAGTTGACATACAACAACGTCGGAACGGTCCTCTTTCAACACACTTGTAAACACTGGGGCGGAGTTTCGCGTTTGTCTTCTGTGACCTCTTGACGTCATGACGTATTGCGTGGGGTCACGCTGGCGCATCACAGGACCAGAGATAGACAAGAAATTGTGGTTTAAAAGTTTATATTTGTTATTTTTCTGACACATTGCACATTTGCGGACCATTGTAAACAATAAACTGCCACAAAGATATTAATTAGTATCATTCAACATACAACAACGTCGGAACAGAAATCTTTCTCCACACTTGTAAACACTGGGACGTAGTTTCGCATACGTCATCCGTGACCTCTTGACGTGATGACGTATTATGTAAGTTCGCGCTGGCGCGTCACAGGACCGGAGGAAGACAAGAAGCTGTGGTTCAAAAGTGCATATTTTTATTTATCGTTTCGCTAGATAAGACCCTTATGCCTCGTAAGGAATCGTTTAGAGTCCGTTGAAACTGCAACTTTAAACTGCATTAAAACTGTTAAGTATTGGGGTCCATTAATGTTCTTTAAATTGAGAAAAATCCTGGAATGTTTTCCTCCAAAAACATAACTTCTTCTCGACTGAACAAAAAAAATCAACATTTTGGATGACATGGTGGTGAGATTATCTGGATTTTTTTTTTTTTAAGAAAATTGACTAATCCTTTAAGTGTGCAAGGTTTATGTGCATGAAGAATTTTTAGGATGATGAATATGAAAAACTGCATAATATTGATAATGCTAGAATAAAGTTACAACTAAAAATATAGTTAGCATATAGAATTAATTTAAATTATAATAATATTTTTTGTCTGATACAATGCAGTTACGTGTAGTGTACACATCTGTTACAATTGATCTACGCTGATTGATTGTCTTAGGCAAGGTCTCTCTGCATGTTTAACCTTGTCACTAACACACATCTTGGGATGGGTGGGACTCTCTCTCTCTGTCTCTTTCTCTCTCTCTCTCTCTCTCTCTCTCTCTCTCTCTCTCTCTCTCTCTCTCTCTCTCTCTCTCTCTCTCTCTCTCTGGTCTGAAACTGATGCTGCAATCAGAATTAGAGAGCATTGAAATGAACAGAGCGGTTTGTATCCAGCCAATCAAATAATCATAAATCCAAAAGCAGCAGCTGTTCAGTATTTCTAACTGCTTGAGTTTAACCATGCTGCACTGGGCTGCAGGGAGGACTGTAGTCTAGAGAGACTGTTTTCATCTGTGCGCTGTAAGTGTGAAAATTATTGCCGGTAAACTTTATTCGTTCATTGTGTTACCAATCGCTGCCTTACTGATTAGTAATTTTTAATTTGTGCTGAAGATATGCAGCAGGGGTCTTTCCAATTATTGTTTGAGCTCAAAGCTGTTTGTGAGAAAAGGAAAACATGCATTAAGAAGCTAAAGTTCAGCCAAAAGTTTCATTGTTTCTTCTAGATCTTGTACAGTATAATTTATAAATAACAGTAAAGCAGAAGTATGTAATGTCAATAGTGATTATACAGTAGTTATGACTATGTAATGTAAGTATGTAAATTATACATGACTTAAACATCACATAATTTTCCATATATTTTTAGGTCCTCCCAAAAAAAAAGATTGAACCCCACCTGTTTCGTCTTCTACCTTACAGAAGCTACATTTTGTATTAAACCCACAATGTTTTATCACCATTACTTGCAAAGATGTTATGACACACATAAAAGAAGAAGGACAGACACAACGTGATATGTGTAGATGATAAACGTAATGAGGGAATGCATAATTAATTTCTCGAAGCTTGTGATGTTTGGACAAAGATGGTGGCCTACCTGACAGCACAGTGAAGACTGCGGCGAAGGCGTTCAGTTTGAGTCCATCGATTACATTACTGGAGTGAAAAAGCTCCAAGCACATCAGACTGAAGCCAACGACCAGCAACATGATGTATAGCACCTCTGACACAACTGACAGCCAAAGGACACCTGCAATGCACACACACACACACACACATACAAACACACACTGTTAAGCAAAACCGTGTACTGTAATTTTATCTGTCAGTTTTATTCGGGAAGGTTTTTAAAATCACAAGTCACATACTGTATGTCATTTAAGTGTTTTTAGACTGTACAGAGCAGATGCTGCTTTTATTTGATCTCTGCATGAAGTGTACACTCCAAAGAAGAGTATAGAAATACACTTTTGTACTCTTGATGACTGTTTCATCAGACTTCACATGACAGCAACATCTGCGAAATGAAAAACCAAACAAAAAATGTTTCTAAAGAACATTTAATCATTGTTTTATTATTATTAAAATTTATTAAAATGTATTACAATTTTAAGGAAACTTTAAACCATATCCATCAAGGTGGACTAATTCAAGGGTGTTCCCATAAAATCAATCACTTTTTTTAATTAGTAGAATTCATTGCCCTTGAGTTTCCTCCAAAGATTGGAGATGTTTTGGTCTAAAATATGACAACACCTCACTACATTCAGTGTTGAGATGATTACACAGTGGCAAAATATGGTTGGTTTCACCAACATCCTGCTACCCATTTTGTATATCAATATGTTCATCCATCCTAAATAGCAATTGTATTATTTGTGGGTCTGTCCATATTCCCAAACTTGGGGTATTTGCACTTGACCACCTTCGCATTGTATTTTTTGCATTTGGCTCAAGTGTTTAAGTAGGCGTGTGTTTAAGATCGATTAAGGTCTAATGAACTTTATTACCTTCGATTTTGGGGCACCTAATCCTGAATATTGTGAATAATTGGGTTCACTTAGGCTGAAATTTGTATGTGTCCATACACCAAACGAATTATTTTAAAACATGGGACAGTCACATGCACGCATTTTCTGTCACATGCACGTGTTCTCAAGTGTGGGTATTTGAGCAGGGCCACTGTGTCCCAAATTATAGTATTTTGAAATGAGTATCCTTAAAGTACCTTACTATTCCAGTGAAAATTACAAAGTGCAGATCCAGGCAAACCCTGACTTTGTTACCCAAGACTCATTGCGAGATGATTCACTGAATTACTAAATAGAATATGTTATACACTAAATAAGAAATAATAAATGAAGAAAAACAGAAATGCAAAAGAAAAACAGAGTTGTAAACGCAATAAATGTATTCTGCAACTGAAGTGATGCCCTTAAATGTTCACAACCATACTGTGTTTTTGGAACCCTACTGAAAAGCAAGTTGTACCCATTGTGCCACCCCCAGGCATTATTTCATATATTTAGGTATTACAGTTGTTTAAATACAGTACATCTAAGATTTGATCATTATCATAGATTACAGTTTATCACTGCTCCCACTCACCTCCATGTAATCTATTTTCTCCTACTGCCTGACATTTTTTTTCTCTCTCTGTATCATTAGAGAGCACATGAACACAATCCTATCATTCATACAATGCTGTTAGTGCCTTGAATGTCGTAAAATAGTGTACTTTCTACACTACTCCTCAATTGGGCAATAAAAACTGTCGTATGTCTGTTGCCTGTTCATGGCATCACTTTACTTTAAACTTTAAATTTATTACTAACATAACAGATAAATCAGATCACGGAACAAGGCCAGCATATTCATGATGAGTACTGAATGATTGCGACTTACAGTATAGAATGATATTGTATGAAAAATTTAAAAAAGGATGTTTATAACAAAACACTACTGTAAAATGATAGTGTAAAAATGAGTGCTTGTTTATTTCTTTCTTAATGCCATTTCAGCATCTCTGCTTAGATTTATTTTATTTACACACAAATGTGGATGTCTTTGGACTGTGAGAGCAAATCAGAGTACCCAGAGTAAACCCATACCGACACAGAAATAACATGTAAACTCCACACAGAAAGACCTCTTAGACACAGCTAAAGATCTAACAGGGGACAAAGATAATAGTGAAGCGATTTCTAAACATTTATTCCATGAGAAAATGTGTACACGCTTACTATTACTCCTTCCTTACATGCCCACTACATGCTTTTAGTATAATGTATATGGTCTCATTATACATTTTTGTGGTCATAAATTATCATTAAAGGATTAGTCCTTTTTCTTAAAAAAATCCACTCAATTTATGTCTTTCTTGTTCAGTCGAGAAGAAATTATGTTTTTTGAGGAAAACATTCCAGGATTTTTCTCACTTTAATGGACTCTAATGGACCCCAACACTTAACACTTAACTCAACACTTAACAGTTTTTTTCAACAGAGTTTCAAATGGTTCTAAACGATCCCAAACGAGGCATAAGGGTCTTATCTAGCGAAACGATTGTCATTTTTTACAAGAAAAAATAAAAAATATGCACTTTTAAACCACAACTTCTCATCACGTAATTGCATAATGCCGAGGAAAGGTCACGTGTTACATATATGAAACGCAGATTTGCGGACCATTTTAAACAATAAACTGATACAAAGACATTATTTAGTATCATTCCACATACAACAACGTCGGAACGGTCCTCTTTCTCTACACCTGTAAACACTGAGGCGGAGTTTCGCATACGTCATCCGTGACCTCTTGACGTTATGACGTATTGCATGAGGTTGCGCTGGCGCGTCACAGGACCAGAGATAGACGAAAAGTTGTTGTTAAAAAGTGCATATGTTTTATTTTTATTGTCAAAAATGACAATTGTTTCGCTAGATAAGACCCTTTTGCCTCGTTTGGGATCATTTAGAATTGTTTAGTGTCCTTTGAAACGCCGTTGAAAAAACGGAGTGTTGAGTTAAGTGTCAAGTGCTGGGGCCCACCAAAGTCCATCAAAATGAGAAAAATCCTGGAATGCCCTCCCGAAAAAAACATAATTTCTTCTCGACTGAAAAAAGAAAGACATCAACATTTTGGATGACATGGTGGTAAGTAAATTATCTGGATTTTTTTTAAGAAAATTGACTAATCCTTTAAAATTTAAAGTTGTATGCTGTTATAATTATAGTATTTTAGCTGCTTGATTCATCCAGACTTAAGACTTAAAGTTACCTCAGGACAATACCTTATGTTCCAAGATACAGTAAACTGTTAGTGAATAGGCTTGTCAACCCCAAATGCATGCAACCAGATGTGGCCAATAAGACGACTAACAATTAGACGTTACTAATTTAATACTTTTTAAAATTACAAACAAATATGGGATGTAAAGAGGAATCATGGATCTTGGCAATTTTGCAGTTCGGCTGCAGCTATAGCCTTTTCTGAATTTTGGCTGGATACAGTTTCTCACATCGTTGGTGAGCAAGAATTGACACATGGTCTTACTGGAAAAAGCTATTTAAATATTATTACACACCATCAGCTGTTTATCATTGAGCATATTTGTATAGTGTGTTTCCAATATTATTCCAGGATTTAATGCATTTCACATTTGATGCATAAGGTGCAGGAGTGTGTTATGTCAATCACTATCTAGTCTCAGCCTGAGACGTCAAACTCACGGACCATTGGCTGAGCGTCTAATGCATATGGAACACTTCATTTTAAAGTCGTCCTCTGATTGGTTGAATTATAAAGGATTTCCAGGAGATGTGTGTGTCGAGATCTATAACAGTCCGCTGAAAACAACACAAAGCCGCCTGATAAGCGTTCATGTTTACAATGTGACAACATGCTTCATCAAGATCTAATAAACCTTGCATGTTTAAAAGTATGCAAGGTATATTAACGTGTTTGCCATTGTTGTTATAAACTTTAGAGACGTTTGTCAATGATGGTCGCACACCAGTCTGTTATTGTGATGAAATCTCCAAGCCCCTAAACATGAGGCGACTCAAAGCGAAACATGATTGGTTGCTTTACGTGCCAGTCATATGGCCTCTTGGTTGGTCCTTGGAAATTCAAAAAGGCCATGGTTGCCAGACCTTCAGAAGTAGGAATTCCTCATCACCAGATAAAATGCCAGTTGACCCAACTACTATAGTTTAAACCAATATGATTCCCATTAAAGCCCATTAGAATTTCTGTGATATTTTACAGCAATGGAGTGATTAAAACCTTGTAACCTGAAGTGTGTTGGAAGAATACAATATTAATGTCTTGAAGAGTTCAAGTGCAATTGAGGACTTTTGAAAAGTCCGCCCTACATTCTTTAGAGACAACTATAAACAATGTGTAGATTTTCTTGGGGACTCCTTAGGGCAACCTCTGGGAAAGCATCATTTGAGGGCTTGATGTTGACCTCCTTCAAAGAAGGTAGCACAAATAGTAGCAAGCAAAAGCAATATTTATAAGTCATATATAAAAATTCTCTCTCTAATTTATGCACAAACAGTTCTTGACAGCCCTTTCATGACAAGGATGAATTTGGAAACAACCAAATTAAAATGCACTACCCACATACTTTGGCAGATTCCATGAATATTGGTGAGATGTATCAAATAAGATTAATAATGAAGACCTTGAGACTTAGTCATAACTTATATGATAGAAACGGGGTCTGAAATGAACAGGGAATGGTGTAGTTTGCCTTGCAAATATTCTCCCCTGAAACTGTCGCAGATGTAATTTGCAAGCTGAATTCATTTTCCTTTTTGATTGTGGAGTATTATCTCTAGATTTGTTCATAGCAAGAGATGTATTATGCAGTAGTCCCCTGAATTGAAATGAAATTCCATATTCAAAATATGATATTTCCCTAGTGAAGGCTTTTCCATCTCAGACAAACATCAACAATTAAATCTGCCCTTTGGAAAAAGAGTACTTCTTAAAGAAAAGTACGAAACATGTACTGGATCACACATTTGTATGAAGCATTCCACTAAAAATGACTTTGCGTCGTGCGCCCTCGAAAAAAGAAGTCACCGACCGCTACTGCATTTCACACCTTGAGTATGTGAACTAACACATCCACATTTACTTAAAAATGCATGCACACACGCGAGCACCCGTAGCATGTGTCAAATAATTAAGCAGGTGGAGATAAGAGATCTGTCATCTGCAGGTTTTGGTGTGTGCTGTCGGACAAGCCTGAACACTGCTGTAATGACAGCCATTACTCACCTCTCTCAGACGCAGGGGCCAGATCGATAAAACTCCTGCATTTCTCACCTGGGAAGACACAAGGCGACCAAAGAGTTAACGTCTCTGTGCTCTACTAGCTCTCTTTCACAAAGTCAAGAGTCATAGAGCTCAACATCATTGTTACAGTGCTGCTGTCCAGTGATAAAACCGCTCAACGCTATTTCATGGCAATTTGTATGTATTTAATGAAGTGGCTAATTTGTATTAATTTGTAGGACCACATTCGTACGTTTTTGTACGATTTGCCTTGACCCATGTGACGGTGAGTTTAGGGGTGGGATTTTGTTATAGTTTTTTATAATAATTGTATGTTCTTGCATGATTAACTTCATACGCATTCATACGAATGGGATACGAGTCGGCTAATTCCTTTTCTGGTTCACTTTAACTCTTTCCCCGCCATTGACGAGATATCTCGTCAATCAAGAGAAAACGCTTCCCCGCCAATTACGAGTATTTCCATCTTTTCGCAATACCGCTATTATCCACTATCCTTCTGCAACTTTTTAAAACTGGAAGTATTGCCCTATGGCAAGCTGCTGCATGTCCGTGTCTGTTTTAAAGATCGCTCTGAATGGGATCTCTATGAAAAGTCCGTCACAAAAATGGAATTATCTCTGCTTTTTGCTCAAAATGTGGTGTTTTTGCAGAAACTTACCCATATTCAAAAGCTGATTACAAAAGAACCACTGAAGGTAGGATGAAACGTTTTTTTTGTTTGAAAGCAGAGGGTCTGTTCTTTCATTTGGTATATTGTATGTTTATATAGTTGAAGAAGAACATTTTCTGGAAGGCATTAAACTTTTGTGAAAATCATGAAAAACGCTGGCGCTGGCTGGCAACTTTAAAAAAAAAACGCTGGCAGTGAAAGAGTTAAGGGTGTTTTCGTACCTAGTTCATTTGAGCCCTCCAAATGCTCTCGTAGCAGTTTAGGGTGTATGTGTGAACAAACCAATTGCACTTTTCCATTGCATAGTACCCCACGGCTTGGTTTGGTTTGGGTCAGGTCGGGTCAGCTCACCTAACTTTGGCTTGGTTAGCTTTTCCATCGAGTTTAGTATCACTTCGCAGTGGGAGGGATTATAGACGTGTCGTTATATTTACGCTGCCTACTGCTGGGACATAATACAAGTGAGAATTTTAAGTTAAAATTAAAATTGCACCCAGTGGAAAAGCTCCCAAAAGTAAGCTGACCCAAACTAAACCGTGGGATACTATGCAATGGAAAAACGCCATAAGTGATCTCAGACTCCCCTAAAAGGACCCAAAAGAGAAATGAACCCAGACAACGTCCGTTTGGCTTCCTTTGTGGTTCGATTTCTTTTTGAGATGTGAAATCAATGAGGTCCCGGTCTGCTTCGTGTGTCGTTTGGACATTGTATCAAAATAAACTGCTGCACAGAAAGCTGGGGTCTGAGTTTTTATGAAGTTACGATGTGAACAAGAAAGGGTCTGAGATCACTTCAGTTCTGAAGAGGACCAAAAAAAGAACTGGGTCCTCTACTACAGTGGTTCCCAAACTTTTTCAGCGTGCGGCCCCCCTTGTGTATGGTGCATTCCTTCGCGGCCCCCCAAAGAAAATTTGTGACAAAAAACTGTTCTAAACTCAACATTTTACTAAAACACATATTAAATTAAAGCTGCAAGCAGCGATTGAATAGCCTGACGTTGTCATACTCAATTCTAGTCAGAATTTGAGTCTGATACCGCTCCATTGAGCTATAATTATGAGGCGTGTCTCAACCGAAAAATGCCTCTGCACTCAATTGGATAGACCTACGACCAATCAGAGCAACGGAGTGTATGTTGAAATTACGTCTTTGCAGCCTGATCGAACTGCTAGTTATTTCGCTACGACACTAACATTGTGATTATACTAAGTCTGAGTTAGCGAATGTACATCAACACCTACTATGTTTACAACATTTCGTTTATATCACAACATGAAGTATTTACTAAGTCATAGAGTATGACTATCTCTTACCATTTGTACGTTAGGTGAACTTCATCCACGACGATACCCTACGTTGGCTTGAAAATATTGGAGCCTAGCATGTCCCTCCACTTATTAGACAACCACGATTCCGGGCTTCCGAAAAGAAGCTGGCAACGACCGCTAATTATATCCATCTCGTCGTGCAACGCAGAGTTGCATCGCCATGATAAGGTTGCCCATTTCAGTTGCGACCAACCTTTGCCGAATCCCATAAGAAGGACGGCAAAAACATCAACAAATGCCCTGCTCGCGTTTCTCTGTTCCTCTTTCAAAATCAATGCTCTGTTGATATCTTTTAGAACAGACTCAATGTCAGAATCCACACATCTGAACTCTACAGCGGCAGCCATTCAACACACGCGCTCTTTGGTGACGTGGTTCATTACGTTACTGTCGTTTATCTGTCAATCATCGTATAAAGCCGCCCTCACAATTTGATTCGTCGGCCTGTTTTGATATTCTCATAGTAGCTCCTCAACGGTGAATCCCCAGACCGATCTTCCCCGTATTTCAAATCGTGGTGGGCGGGGCTAAGATCGGCTGGCACCCAGGCTAGCGATTGAAGGGCCCTCGCACGCATGTGCACCGCCACCCTATTGTCATGGGCAAGACCATGACAGTACTATGTTCTGTGTGGGAACATGTGGAGTCATATAGTATGTGTGGCTTACTTCCCAGTGTTTTGTGGCTGTCATGGTCTTGCCTGACCTTGGTTATTATCCAGGTTGGATGTTAGCGGGCAAGGCTATGGCAGCATTGTGTTTACGTGGGAACACGTGTGTTTTCACATCATGTATGTGTGACACGTGTTCCCAGTGTCTTGTCACTTTTACCCTACTCCCTTATGTACTTGTGTCTTACGTGATTAATTATGTTCACCTGTTCCCCATTGATGTGCTGTCTTTATAATGCCCTCGCGTTCTCTGTGTTGTGCGCGTGCGTTGTTGAACGTTCAGAGTTTCCATGTTTTCCATGTACTCTGTTTCCAGTTCCTGTTTTGTTCCCGTGTTTTGGTTTGTGTTTTATCACAGTGTTTTAGTTATCCTCTGTTTTACCCCCTCGTGGGTTTTTCTGTTTTGTATTTAATAAATGCATAGTTATATTTTTGATACATCCTTGCGTTTGGGTTCTCTCTTTAGTTTTCCTTATTCGGTGTAATCCCACCGTGACACCTATGGCATTAGTAAAGCAGTGAACCAGGGGGATATGAATTAAAGTGGGTAAATATAGGTGGATATTCAAAGAAAAATTGATGTGCCACACCGCCTGTGTGCAGCAGGTGGCGCTATGACTGTACCTGATTATTGTTATATTGACGTGTTCAGGCCGGGACCCTTATCAAACGTGTGAAGTCTGGAGCAGATCAAACAATGTATGCCTGAATTACAAGACTCTTATCAAAAATGTGAAGTGTGGGGCAGATTGGACATTGTATGCCTTAGTTATAACAACTTCCTGTTTCATGGCGAAAACGCTGAACTTTGTCAGTCCGCCACGGACACACCCTCCAACGAAAAGTCAAAAGCTCCACAATTTAACATCGCAAAGGCCTTTAGATGAGATTGATCAAATATGATGACGATCTGACAAAATCTCTATGAGGAGTTCGTTAAAGTACGAAGCCTGTAAATGACAAAATTTGCACAGAAATCACAGCAAAAATTCAAAATGGCCGACTTCCTGTGGAGTTTAGAGCTTCGCTCCAGAGCTTCGGTCTTGGGGTGATAGATGACCCTACCAAATATCGTATCTGTAGGTTTTTCGCAGCGGCGGGGCTGTTCTCTTGAAATTTTGCAGGTGGCGCTATCGAGCCATTTCTACACGCCCACTTCTGGCGCCTATGCCACATGTAAATTTTCGCCACTTCTGACATGTGTGCAACGTTTAATGATTTTTTGAGCTTGTTTAGCCTGTCAAAATGCGATTCATTTAGCGATATTTTGCGAGGCCGCCATGGACACGCCCTTTAGTGAAAAGTCAAGGTCGTTGTTTTTTATCATCACACAAGGTCTTGAGATTACACTGGTGAAATATGATGTTGATATGGTTAAATATCTAAGAGCAGTAAGTCACAGCGTAAAACATGGTATTTCCTGCTGCCTCTAGGTGGTGCTATGAGTGTTACTGAATTATGCAATGTTGATGTGTTCAGGCCAGGACCCTTATCAAATGTGTGAAGTCAGGGGCAGATCGGACAATGTATGCCTGAATTAAACAGCTTCCTGTTTCATGGTGAAACATCACACTTTGCCAGGCTGCCAAGGACACGCCCTTCAACGAAGAGTCAAGACCTTCGCAATTTATCATCGCAAAGGGCTTAAGATCAGTCTGAGCAGATATGATGATGATTTGATTAAATCTCTAAGAGCTGTAAATCATGGCGTAAAACATGGCATTTCCTGCTGCATCTAGGTGGCGCTATGACTGAAGCTGAATTTTGGCATGGAAATGTGTTCAGGCCAAGACTCTTATCAAACATGTGAAGCGTGGGGCAGATTGAACATTGTATGCCTGAGTTAGAACAACACCCTGTTTCATGGCGAAAAGCAGAAATTTGTCAGGCCGCCACGGACACACCCTCTAACGAAAAGTCAAAAGCTCCGCAATTTAACATCGCAAAGGCCTTTAGATAATACTGACCAAATATGATGATGATCGGATTAAATCTCTAGGAGGAGTTTGTCCTTTTAAAGTACGAAGCCTGGAAATGCCAAAATTTGCACAGAAATCACAGCGAAAATTCAAAATGGCCGACCTTCCTGTGGGTTTTAGAGCTTGGTTCCAAGGAACTTATTTGTAGGTCTTGGGGAGATAGATGACCCTACCAAATTTTGTATCTGTACGTTTTTCGTAGCGGGAGGGTTGTTCTTTTGAAATTTTGCAGGTGGCGCTATCGAGCCATTTCTACACGCCCACTTCTGATTCCTATACCACATGTAAATTTTCGTCACTTCTGACGCGTGTGCAAAGTTTCATGAGTTTTCGAGCATGTTTAGGCCCTCAAAAATGCGATTCATTTCGGAGAAGAAAAAGCAGAAGAAACGGAGCAAAAACAATAGGGCTTTGCACCTACGGTGCAGGCCATTCTGGCCTGCTCCTCGGTGCTAGGGCCCTAATTATACAAAAAAGTAGTGCTTTTGGTTAGTAGCCTTATTTTTTTATGTTTAATTACACAGAATTCATGATAAATTAATGTATTTTATAAAATGTCATAAAACTGGGGCCCCCTGGCACCATCTCGCGGCCCCCCTGGGGGCCCCGCCCCCCAGTTTGAAAACCCCTGCTCTACTATATTGTATACACCAAAAGAAATGAGGTCAAATTCGGCTAGTTCCTTTTCTGGTTGACTTTAAGTGAACTGAATTTGGTTCTTTTAAAATGAATTCTATGTGAAATCACTACCCTGCTCCGAGAGCGTTTGGAGGGAGAAAAACGAACTAGGTGTGAAAACAAAGACTAACCAGCCACCAGTCGCATTGAGTTACAAGCAAGACTGCATTTTGTCAGCCACTTTGCTTCTTTCATGTTATTCATAACCCCTAAGTTGCTTTTCATACAACCAAGACTTTTGCATACTGTTCTACATCAAGTTATATAAAAGTGTAGGAACCCTGTACATTTTTATGCTCGTCTCTGATAACTTCTCTCGAAAAAGGAGTAAACAGATTGTGTTTGTGGTCCGATCAAAACAACTGTTTTAATTAAACCTGTCCTTTGAATCTCTGCACTAGACGAGAAAGAATTATATAGAAGTTTTGTGGCACATCCTCCCTGCCCCTTTCAGTTTGAACTTTTAATTAAACTGGCGAGTCCATAGCTATTTTTTATAAGACTTTACCCTGCAACTTTGAACAATGACATAGTTTATGGGTTGAATGAAGATGGCAAGCTGTGCCTATAATGAAAGAGGTCAGACAGAGGTGAAAAGCAGAACCCTGGGGTACTGGGAATACAGGTTATAACATTATAACAGTAAGCATTGTACAGCAAAGATGGACTCCTCATACGCATCATTAGGAGAAATGTCTCAGTGACCTTGATTGTATTGTTATTGTATTTTTGATTAACCATTTAGCAGTGGCAAAAAAATCTCCAAAAAATCTGTTTTATTCCCAAATCTCTCCCAAATTTGTAACCCTGTCTGCACAATCTAGGATTAAATCTCATAATCTAATTAGGAACAGTCACAGTATTAACGATAATCAAAGTAAAATTTGGACAGAATTTTTGTTTTTACATTATGTAGGATGATTTTATGTAAAAGACATACAATTTCTCTTGTAATATAAACATAAAGAGCTGTTTAAATGCTTCACTATTAATGCAGTACATTAGTACTCTGCAAACAAAAGACTTATAATTCCAAGCTTGTCAGACACAGACAGGGCTCATGTAGACGGTCCACAAAACTTTATGTACTATATCGTCTACATTACAAGCTACAAGGTTTTTAAAGTATTTATTACCTTCTGAAATCAAGATTTAATGTAGCATTTAAAACTACAAGGTAGCAAAAATGAAAAAAAAAGATCAAGTAAATGCAGATAAACAACAGCACCATAAATATTTTAATAAACAACAGGAACTGTCTTCATCTGAAAAGAATGAGATTTTTTAAAAACTTAAAAAAAGAGCAGAAATGCTATTAGTGGTGCCTAATGTAAAAAAAGAAACATTGCCACCTGGTTTATTAGAGTTTGACTGACTGCACATTAGTTTGCTATTTAAAGGGATAGTTCGGCCAAAAATAATCCACGCGGTGTTGTTGTAGAAATATCCATATTTAAAACTTTATAAACGTTATAAAAATAACTACCTTCCCGTAGCGCCGCCATCTTAGATTTCTCTCTATTCAGGAGAGAGTATTAGCGTAGTGTACGCACTTTTCTTAGTGACGTATGACAAATTCGGAGGGCGGGGGCACAGAGCACCAGCAGAGAAACCTCCGGAAGCTGCGTAAGCTGTCATCCTGAATGCGGACGCAACTAAGATTATTTTCATTTATAAAGTTTTAAATGTGGATATTTCTACAACAAACCGGCGCGGATTATCCTCAGATGGCCTTTGTTTATCATCGCGAAGCCGTTTGGATTTATTTTGTGAAGGATAGATGTACATTTTTTGGACTTGACGGTCGTGGACCCCATAACTTCACATTTGATTATGTGAAAGATCTAAAACATTTTCTAAAAAAAAAAGAAAATGTGTTAGTCTGAAAAATGATGGACATATGCATCTCGGACGGCTTCGTGGAGAGTAAATCATGGGTTTAATATGGGGTTAAATTTTGGCCAAACTATCCCTTTAACATGACATGGATACATATTCTGGACCTCCTATATGCACTTCTTTTCTCATTACAGATCCAGTGTGCCTTTTCTCAAGTAAATAAGACCCGTAGAGGGAGTTTAATCCTTGTGCCAGGCGGACATGCGGCCCATGTTAGCTCTCCTCAATTTAAATAACTGAACCTCACAGCAGCAGGGGGAATGCATTAACCAATTCCAAACTGGCCGATGATGCAAGAACGCGAGTAATTGAATTTCTACTGGGCTTTATTTCACCACTTAGGTGAGTCACTTGAGGTAATCATTTCATTTATATCAATGACACGAAATGTCTACAATGATTTATTTTAGTCCAAGTTTTGAACACGGACTGATTGTTGACTGAGCATTTTAATGAACTAAGGAAAAGGCTTTGAAATAACATTTAACCTATTTCAATGGATTTCAGAGATTTAAAACTTATTTGATCTCAATTTTATTTGAGCTAAATGAACGACATCCCTGTTTTACATATAGATAGAGAAAATATGGCAATGGGAAAGCACTATGGCATAGGCTGCCTCTCTCATTATTGCATTAAAAGCTTTAATATTCATTTAATCCTGTTCGTCCAATAGCCCATATGAATAAAGGCCACTGGCTTTTGATTGGCTCCTAATGTGTTTAATCTGCTATCTTAGGTTGGTGGAGGGTAATTGCATCTGTAATGAGCATGAATGATTGGTGCCCATTAGCATTATTATGTGATACTGTATAATCTAGCAGTGGATAAAATCTCTTTAAGTGCTTATTATGAATGCTCTACTTTGTCATTACTTCTTTTGTATGTTTTAGTGTTAAATGGGACGGCTGGCCATTGCTGCTTCGTAACAAATCCTAACAGTTACTGATGATTTTTGTGTAATGTTTTTTTTATAATCGGCATGTTAAACATGTTTTAAATAAGCTACTGCATGAGCTTATCTAATGAAAAATGTAATGGAAATGTATAGTACTAGTAAAAGGCAATTATGATACAATCTTAAAAATAAAGGAGATGGCAGAGAAGAAACATTTTGTGTAGTTCCAAAAAGAACCTTTAACATGCAAACAGGTACGAAAAAATAAACATTTAACTTAATGGTTCTTTGGAGAGCAAAAAAACTTGTTTGACATCGCTGGGTAACACTGACAACCTGTTGTTAATGTACATATGATCATTAGCTGTATTTAACACGGTTCCCACACCTTAGCTAACTTTAAATTCAAGGACCTTTCAAGGACTTTCCAGGTCCAATACCCTCAAGTTCAAGGACTAAATGTGGGGACACATTTCAAGTGAGAGCAAGGTTTCATTGTTACATTTCATACATTGTTACATTTCCCTTTTGAGGGAACTCGCGCTGCGTCACTGCGCTGACACTTTGGGGACGCCTCCAAGGGTAAGTGCGTCTGAATGTGTATATCAAATTCAACCAATGGTGAGGCATAACGACAAAGACAGGGTGCAGGAAGTATATCGCGATCTGAAATATTGCCAAAGACGGCGTTATAGGGATGCAGGAAGTATGGCAAGGGAGACGCAGCGTCTCGTTCCCTTCTCAGGGAACAACAGTTACATATGTAACCCGAGACGTTTTCATGTGTCAAACACAACTATGCAAAAAAGCATTTTGGTATGAATCAACATTCGCATACAGAAGATATAAGCATTTAAAGTGAACAGTTCAGCACGTGTGCTTAAAAGTCTAGAATTGTTATGATATAAAAATGCACAGGGAATAATATGGATTTGTTTTCCAGAAACCTTCTTGCATAAAATAGATTCAATGACCTGTATCTATGTATGTATATTTTCAGAAACTTCCCAGGGCCTTGAATTTTTTCCCCCAGATTCACAAACTTTCAAGGATTTCAAGGACCCGTGGGAACTCTGATTTAAAAGATACAAATAGATTCCATTGTCTACTTTATAAATGGTGTACGACGTCAACCCTCAGTTATCTGTGAGATTTAACAAAAAATGATCCTGATGTGCCATGTTTGAAGTGCTTCTGTATTTCATTTCATTTCATTCTAAGAGACACTGAACCACCAATATGTGCAGTGGACTGTGTTACATTGTGTGAACGTGTCATGAGTTTACACCACAAAGCTTGTACGGCGCTTGTCAGATTAGTCATAAATCCAACTGATGACTAGATAAAGGTGTCAAAAGCAATAATGCTAGAAAAAATTCATGGAGTCAATCACCTTAATCCTTCATTCTCTTGACAAGGTCTGCCGGATTTAATTTAAGCCATACGGAACATCATTTCTGTTTAAAGCTAGAGTATATATTGAAAAAATTATGTCAGGGCATTAGTTCAGAAAAATGGCACTGTATTACTTTGGTAAAAACCTGGTATCCCCTGATCTTGTGTTTGTCTCCCATGTCTGTGTCTTTACTCTTGGTAAATCATTTTAATCCCTTTAATTGTAATGCATTTCCATGCTGGATTAATCTCCTGAATTGGCTTGTGACATAAAAAAGGTTGCCTAATAGACAATACCATAGAAGAACCATTTTTATTTATTTTTTGTCAAAGGACCGTTTATTTTTTACATTTTTATAGTCTGTAGAACCTTTTCCCACTACAAAGTACCTTACAGCAATAAGGTTCTGACATTAAAGGTTCTTTATGGAACCATACAGCCAGAGAAAGACCATTTTGGGACCTTTGTTTTGTGTAAATAAAATGGCCTACATGTTTCTCAGTGTGTGATTGCCACTAAACAGAACTTTGAGAAAACAAGACATTTTCTAACGTATAAACGAATACATTACTCAATAGATTGTCTTTAAGTCTTGTTTAATTAGAGCTTTAAAGTACTGAGAAAACAGAGAAAATATATATATATTTTTGTTCTTTAATTTTAGTGCCATCTCACTTACCAATGTGTGATTTAACTTGACTGAAGTAAAACATTATACAAATAGATCTGCCTTTAAAAATGTGCAAGCAGATGAGCCGCAAACACTCTGTTTCAGTGAATTTTGTTATCTAACAGTACAAGTTCCTCAAAACTCATTGAGAGTAAAGTAAATCCTAACAGATGTTTCCAAAGCTGCTGGCGCGCAATCATTCGTGGGCATCTATTGCCCACACTGTTTTACGCATTATCTGTTCAAGTTTCTCCACGTTGTATCATTAAATATGACATGTTATATTTAAAAAAAAAACATTTATTTGAGGTACCTTTTACGGAATTGAAGTATTATCACTCAGACATATGTTATATTTTAAACCCGCAAACTGACAGTGGCGTCATCTGCGTTTTTTTAAACTGTGTATGCAAGCTGCATTTGCTAATGATTATATTAAAGCGTATTAAAACAGTTAAACCTCTCACCTCCCCCGTGGATATTTTCCTCACACGAGTACCAGATGCCCGTGTGGAAATGTCTGAAGAGAAAGCGATCGTCACCTGTTTCCCAGCTATAGTGAACTTTACTCGGGTCCGTCTCGTTCACCCCGTAGTCAATACAGTTATGCCGTCTCTCATTGCTGCAGTTGGGTTTGGGGACCCTCTGTGTCCCCTCGCACCAATAGGTCGTGATGAACGCCGTCGTTGAGAATAAAAGAGCCAGCAGATTCAAAGCCACAGAGAGCAAAGCGCGACATTTTCGGGTGGTCTTCATAGTCCCGCATGGAAGTGTTTCTCACACTTGAATGAGTTCATTCAAACTGGTTTGAAAAATGTTGACGGGTGTGAGAAGTGTTAAGGGGAGCGCAACGGTTGCGCTCACCTCTGAATGACAAGTGACAGGTTCGATCCCCACACATATGAATGAGCGTCACTCTTCCGATGCGCGCGTGAGGGTGCGCGAGGCGTGACAAGCAGACAGACGTGACTGTGAGAAAGATCTCCGAGGCTTCTCTGAGGCACTCACTCACGCGCGCTTCTAACAGTTGTGATCTCTCTCTCTCTCTCTCTCTCTCTCTCTCTCTCTCTCTCTCTCTCTCTCTCTCTCTCTCTCTCTCTCTCTCTCTCTCTCTCCTTCCTTGTAGCTTTACTTATGTTATATATTATTAAAATTGCCTGTTTAAACGAACTAATTTAAATTTCAGCAATTGTAACTGCGTTACTTGATTAAAAAATACCACTAAAAATAGTGGAATTACAGTAACGCGTTACTTTACGTTAGTTTTATATTATAATAATTGTATAGGCCTAGTATTTAAAATATTAGATTTTTTATGCAAATTGCATTTTATATTGCTAGTATGGTTTTAAATGTGTGAACTCTTTACAGGAATAAAGCAAAAGCAGTTTAAATTGATTAAAACACAGACCTCTGTTACAGACAGACCACTCACAACAAGAAATTCATCACATCAAATTTTATGGTTCCTTCTTAATCAATAAAATGCTTGGTGTAGGAGTTGCTCCCTGCAAAAGTGTGAAATATATACATGCCTTGACAGTTTTGTATTTTATAATGGTTACAGGAATTAGAATTAATGTCTGGAGAGTAAACCTTTTTATAATTGGTCTTCGAAAATCCGATATTTATAGACCGAAAAACCACGCATTATTGCTTTCATAAAAAGTTGTATTTAAACTTTTTATGGCAACTGGTTTCCTGCTATTCAAAAATGTTGGGCTGTTTTAACCCATGGTTAGGTCAAATATAAACAAACCCAACTGTTGGGTTATAAGTAAACCTTTTATGCTGTGTTGTATGCATGTAGGCATGGGCCGCTATAAGATTCTGGCGGTGTGATAACCTTAAGCAAAAATACTACAGTTTCACGATGTTTCGGTATTGCAACACTAAAATGTGTTATTTTCAAATGCCAGGTAAAATATAAAACCTTTAAATTATAATATGCTTTCAAAATATATAATATTTTCGTAATGTATATTAAATGTAAACATCAAATCAATCACATGACTGAATGATTTAATGAATTTTGTATAAACACAGCTCATACCTTGGAGACGGAATCACAGAACATTTAAGTGGTTTTGAAACCTTGACTGCACTGTCAAAAATAAAGGTACAAAAGCGTACCATTTAAAAAAGGTCCTAATATGTACCATTTAGGTACACATATGTATCTTTGAACTACCAATATGTACCTTTGAAGTACTAATATGCACTCTTTGGGTACAAAAGTGTACCTTTTTAAAAGGGTACTCTACACTGCAAAAAATGACTTTCTTACTTAGTATTTTTGTCTTGTTTTCGGTAGAAATATCTAAGAATTCTTAAATTAAGATGCTTTTTCTTGATGAGCAAAATTACGTAAGTAAATGAGTCTAGTTTTGGGACAAATAATATACAATTTAAGTGAAATTGTCCTTAAAACAAGCAAAATTAACTGCCAATGGAGAAAAAAATTGTGAAATAAGATTTCTTTTTTCTTAAACACTTAATTCAAGTAAAATTTTCTCACCACATTGGCAGATAATTTTGCTTGTTTTAAGCACGAATTCACTTAAATTGTATATTTTTTTGTCTAAAAACTAGTATTATTTTCTTAGTTCATTTTGCTCATTAAGAAAATACATCTTGATTTAAGAATTTTTAGATATTTCTATTGAAAACAACACAAAAATACTAAGTAAGAAAGTCATTTTTTGCAGTGTAGGGACAACTTGTGTTTATTTCCAACATCTGAGAGTGTGTTTAAAACGTCGGTATACCTTAAAACCAGTAACCGGCACATGCTTATATGCATGGTTGGGTAACAAAAACCCAGCATGGGTTGAAACATCTAAGCATTTTTAGTGTGTAGCCTGTTACAAAGGTGTGCAGGTATGATTTGTTTCCAGGGATCGCAAAAGATAGACCTTTTGATATTAGGATAACAGGTAAGATCCAGCTTTCAGCTAATGTGTTCTTCATGGAGGTCGGAAATCCACACTGTGGTCCGTGGTCAACTTGACATTTGTGAATTTTCTTCATCCTGAAATATAGTTTCTACCTAGCACGAATTTTGGCAACTACATTTCTGCCATCTTACCCAAGCATCCATTAATCATTTGTAAAAAGCAATACAGTATACCTGTCTGTGTTTCGATATTTCAGAGCAACAAAGACTCGGTTTCTGATTTTAGCATTTCTATCCTGAACCTGAGATGAGATGGGAAGATGAATCGGCGTATGGAAAGGGAGAAACAAAGAAGCCGCCTTTCTTGATAAGCCATGACAAATTAAGCTTAACACGATGACAAACAGGCAGGTGTAGTGTTGCTTCTCCGGCTGTCATGTTGAATTAGATTTCATTCAGTCATGCCTTTGAATCCCTGAACGACACAACAGACACAACAGATCTGCAATAACAATGTAGGGTATATGTCTAAAATTCAATTAAACAATATATAATGCAATGCTGACCATGAAGCTTGTTTAACAGTTTTGACCTTTCTTCTAAACCACTTTGCTGTTGCTATATAATGGAAGACAGTGTATTGTTCTGTGACTGTGCACTTGCTTAACCCCCTCAAGATTTGTTGGGTATTGCAAATCATACTGTCTTGCCTGCAATTTCATGTAAGAAAAGTCTGTGTCACCAGCAGTCACTTCCAACAAATCACACTTTGATATGTGCACGGCAGCCAATGCAACACTGTTTCCTGTGAAAGTAATCTAGGAATCCATTCCACAGTGAGGAGTCATTTTCAAAACACCATTTTCATCAAATTTGCACAGCATAAAGATGAAGACCATTACTTTCAGAGGTTAATGACATTTATGCAAATTGGTTTGTTATGGATTCAGACCAAAGGATAATAACCAGAACTGTGTAGAAAGGCTGTTCAATATACAATCTTTTGACAAGATCTTGGGTAAGATTTGGTTGGGTTTTGGCTTTGCTGTGTTGTGTTAGAAGGCAGCGAATATAAAGCTGGCATTTTACAGTCTGACTTTGTGTTTTTTTTTTTGCAAGTATCTGAAAACTATTTTAGTTTTCATATGAAGAGTTTACTAAGTAGAGCGAGGTCATATTTCACAGGTTAGATCTGAAATGCTATGCACTCAGTTTATTAATAAGCGAGGCAGACTTATTCATATTCCATTCATACAAATCCCCCGGTAGTTTCCAGAATTGCAGTGATTAACCTGAGAGCATGATTAGATGGCTCTTTTCATATCGTCTGCTCATCTATGACCATTCATGCATCAGTCAGACTTTAGCTGGTTAGACACAAACCGATGAGTCCAGTCAACAGTTTGATCTCTCAGTGAAGTCACCATGAGCTGCTCATAATGTTGTCACAATCTGTGTGTCACGGGGATCTAAAAGTGTAATCATACTGCACACTCACTGGCTATGTTTACATGCACAAAATTTTGTCAATCCGACTGAATTTTATATGATTGAAAGTTACAACAATACATCTTACATGCACCCTAAACATTGCAATCTGATTAAAATGTTTGTTTACATGTACATTCTATAGACGGTTTCAGTAGTAACATCATAAACAAGCGGCTTTCATGGTCAACACATAACGTCCTAAGAATAAATAACAACAAAGTATTTTTAAAGTAGTTTATTTATATAACAAGCAAAATAAACAAGAAGTAGATTACCTAGGAAACCAAAACATTTGTTATTTTCGACGAGGTACTCAAGAGTTCAGTTTAGCAACTAGTCAGACCATTAAACAAACAGAAACCGGAAGTAAAGTTCCGACCAGATGCGTAATCGCGTCACTTCACATGCGTCCAATGAAACTGTCTATAGAATCTGAACCGAAAGTCTGCGCAAGCGCACAGCCAGGGTTGCCAGATTTGAATATCAAAACCATCCCAATGGACATTCAAAACTAGCCCAAAAGCATCCCAATGACTATATGAAGAGTTTGGTTCCAAAACGCAATAAATCCATTTTGACAAATTTCGGTAAAAAGGTGTTTTCTGTACCAAGAAAGTGACAAGATGAAAACCACTATTTTCTGTTACAAACTTTCACATAGCATCTTTAGGTTATAAAAACATAAAAAATTCAAATCCATAACTTGATTTTCAAAGAATTATTATAAAAACGAATCCTTTTTTCCACAAATTGCAATAAATCCATGACAGTTTTTTTTTTCAAAATGCTATAAATCTATTCAACCAAATGTGCATTCATCTTTGCCATTTTATATTCATTTAGTTGAACAGTTGTACACACTGATTAAAAAAATAAACATTAATGGCATTAATAAAAACACTTACTTTGACATATTAAGAACACTGTCATTGCTGCGGTTATACTTGATTTCGTCGCTTAACATTTTTCACAGCGATCAGCTGTAAAATGTGTTGGTCCTGCTCGATTTTCGTTGACTTTGAGTAAAATAATGGAAAGTTTTTCATAAGATCTCCTTGGGTCAATGTGTTAGCATGAGAAGCTTGATGCTGTCGAAAGAACAAAGAACAAGCACCCGTCTCACGAGTGCCTCTTGCGGAAATTATTAGATGTTGATGGCTTACGTTTCTTTCCCGTCACAGAAAACCATCACATGTTTATCAATGCAATTAAAGTATTATTTTGTTTTGTTTGTTGATCACGAAGTACAAAGTAGATGAGGAAAACTAGGACTCCGTGTACTCAGCGCGCCGCCATGTTTGTTTACATTGCGTGAATGGTGCGCTGTAATTTCTGGAGCGGATTTATTGTGTTCTGTAAAAAAGGAGGAGTGGCGTTTATCGCATTTTGGGAAAAAAGGGAAAAAAGATGACAGAATAACACGGCGGATATTGGATTTTGCTTAAAATTAAGAATTTACTTTTAACTACTGACCTGATATAATACTGATTTTGGCAGTAACTCATTTTTTTTTTCAAAAATGGCATTTATTGCGTTTTGTAACCAAACTCTTCATATACAGCCCATATACAAATAACCAATAAACAAATCTTTCATCTTTAACACGCAGAGATACAACAACTGGTGACAACAGTTTCAACAGTAGCCCAAATATAAACTCGATAGAAAGCAGATGACTTGGCGATGCAACGCTGCGCACAGCATCTCTCGTCGAGTTCACGCATTATCTCTGAAAACAAAGAGTTGGAGAAAGTTGTTCTTAAGAAGTTTTCAGATAAAGAAAACACAATTTTCGAAAGGCACAACGCTATTGTATTGCTTTATGTTATAAAAGTACACATGAACATTGCAGAATGTACAGTGCGTGTACAGCGCTTGATCCCATTACCTTAATAATGCGTGTTGCCATTGCCTTGCTATTGCGTGTTTCTGTGAAGAGAATCATGTGATACGTAAATAAGAGGTAAATATAAGGCCCTGACCCAAATGGCACACTCCGAACTTATGAACTTCCTCATTTTGATGACATCATGTAGTGCAGATCTTAGGGCCCCTTGACGGACATGAGGGCATATCGGAGTTGTATTTTGGGACAGACTTGAGTGTCACGCCGGAAATGGGAAGAGAAGTTGCCCATCAGTGTGAACTCCTCCCATCTGTCGTCTGATTGGTCTGATTGCTCTTTCGCAAGGACTTCTGGGTTGATAAAGTGCCTGCAGCTTGCTGAAGACCAAATCAAGGGTGCAAACAAGGCGCTGATGAGCACACTTCAAAGACAGACTCATTGACTAAGCAAGCATGGGCAATTTAAGGCCACGAGACATAAAGTCCACATGAAATGCGCCATTTGGGACAGGGCCTAAGACATGAACTTGAGCACAATTGTTTTTTTGCATCGGATACTAAATCTACGCTTCAACCGTTTACATGCGTACTTATCTTCTGCTGATCGGATCACATATCGTACTACCCCACCCCTTTCAATACGATCGAAATTTGCATCCGATCGACCTCAATCGTATTGATTAAAGTGTTTACATGAAGGCTTTTCAATACAATTGAGCCATCAATACGATTACAAACTGATTACTGTATTTGGTTGCATGTGAACGTATCTACTGTGAGCTCATACTATATATAAAGCACACAAAATATAAAGTTCTAGATGCCGCTTAGAGAGCTAATATGCTAGCGTTTGCTAACTAGAAACATGTCACTGAACCATCAGCATTTAATTGCAAATGATATTCGGCCAATAAAAGAAAAAGTGACAGAGACATAATTTTCTCTGCATTTAACCCATCTATTAAGTAGCGAACCCATTCACTGCAAGTCATTAACACACACACAACACCCCAACACTTCAATCACTTGCTGTCAGCTGTGGTATCAAACCAACAACCTTTATGTTACAAACAAGTCTGACTCTCTAACCACTAGGCCACAATGCTTGGACAACACAAATCTGTAAATCCTGGTCACTTTTACCTCCAATCTGTGTGAGCTTTCTAGAACCTTTATTTATACGCTTTGTGATGCCATAACCTTGAACATTGTCAATCCGAATGAATTTAATCCAATTGAAGGTTATGACAATACTGTTTACATGCACCAAACATTGCAATCTGTTTAAAATGTTCATTTACATGTACATTTTATATAATCCGAACCAAACGTCTGCCCAAGCGCACAGCCAGGGTTGCCAGATTTGAATATCAAAACCATCCCAATGGACATTCAAAACCAGCCAAAATATCAAAAACTAATAAACAAAATACTTTCATCTTTAACACGCAGAAAAAAAAACACACATCCACACTGCGCACAGCATCTCTCAAAAGTTGCGTGATTTCACGTTTTGATAGCTTGGATCTGGATGATGAGGTTAACAGAAGTCTGTGATGCTTAAGGACCCATAAGGGACTTGTTTGAACATCACTGGTCCAGGTTATAGCAGTGCTGATCTCTGTGCAATATGAAGCAGAATTAGTTAGTGTCTAAATGGTAGGTGCTTTCAATCTGTTTTGGGAACAGCTGTTGGCTTGTCTTTTCTCATAATCGCTGAAGGGACAGAGAAAAAGGAGCTGACAGCTGGTTGTGTGTCAGATCTGCACCTCTACAGATGCCCAAGTGAAAGGCTCAAAATAATGTCAGGTCTGATGCAAAACACTCCTTCCTCTGATTGTGGCTGGGGCTGATTTTGTTTATCTTGTGGTTAGAACAATAAAATCTGTTGTGATTTTGGTAAACTGTTGAATTATAAAAGAATATGTCTCAGTTTGAATATATGCCATGTGGTCAGAAGGATGGGGCCATAACATTATCTGGGACCCTGTTGCCAGAGATGGCCAAACAATCTTTATTTCTAGAGATAATGCTTGACAAGTTTTTTAAAGCATCCATTTTAACCGTTATTATGAGTTTGATTTGTCAGCTGTATATAGAACAATACAGAAACCTTGTTTTCACAGATTCATCTCTTGTCATGCTTTAGGTGCACACAGCTTCTTTCATTAAAACCGTTCAAAGTTTTGCAATCTAAAAGTTCCTCAACTCTTATTTTCTCAGACCCTGTCTTGTCAGATGCCTGCCCGGCCATTCTTTCTACCTCCATTTCACAGATGGCATGGCACTAAAAGGATCTTCCACGGGGCCATATTCATTTCTGATTTAGGGAGGGAGGGAGTAAACCAAATAAGCTTGGTGGCATCCATCAGCACGGTGACCAGTGAGCAGAATGGGGTGTAAATCTGAAGCCAGCGAAACAAGGCTATTACAATATACCTCTCTGATGGATGCAGGCACCTTGCTTTTCCTCTTTAAAAAAAGAAAGAAAGAAGCTTATGGAGAATGAAAACACTCTGTAATTGATTACACTGATTAATATGTGAGGCATATTATGTAGCACATATTCTAATTGAAACCTGTAATTAAAACAAATCTGTGAAATGTTACATTTTGGTTGCCAAATGTTCTAAAGGGACACACCACTTTTTTTTAAATGGGCTAATTTTCTAGCTCCCCTAGAATTAAACATTTGATTCTCACTGTTTTGGAATCCATTCAGCTGATCGCCGGGTCTGGCGCAAGCACTTTTAGCATATAGCTTAGCATAATCCATTGAATTTGATTAGACCATTAGCATCGCGCTCAAAAATGACCAAAGAGGTTTGATATTTTTCCTTTTTAAAACTTGACTCCTCTGTAGTTACATCGTGTACTAAGACCAACGGAAAATTAAAAGTTGCGATTTTCAGGGCTTATATGGCTAGGAACTATACTCTCATTCTAGCATAGGCTAATAATCAAGGGCTTGCTGCTGTATCGAAACTCTTTGGTCATTTTGGAGCGATGCTAATGGTCTAATCAGATTCAATGGATTATGCTAAGCTATGCTAAAAGTGGTACTGGCAGAACTGGAGATCGACTGAATGGATTCCAAAACAGTCAAATCAAATGTTTAACTCTAGGGGAGCTGGAAAATGAGCAGATTTTCAAAAAAGTGGAGTGTCCCTTTAAGGGTGTTTTCACATCTGTTGTTTGGTTTATTTGGTCCGGAACAAAAGCAAAAAAATGATACATTGTAGCTTTTTTAGCAGTTTTTGTTCCTTTTTACACCGCGATTTGTCATTGTACTAATATTGCTAATAGAAACTGTCAACAAACACTTCCTCAACCGATAATGCACTGCGCAGCTGACTACGGCAGCTGGTTTAGTCCAAAATGCACAGTACTTTTGCAGTTAGATCGGTTCGATCTCGGATCGTGTTCTCACCACAAACAAACCGCTCTAGAGTTCGTTTGAAAGCGTACCGAGACCACCTCTTCAAGGAGGTCTGAGTCTACTGGTTTGGTCCGCTTTTGGTCCGCACCAGAATTCGATTGCTGCATTCTCACCTGCCCAAACGAACCGCACCAAGTGAGCAATCGAACTCTGGTACGATTCAACCGAACTAAATGGGGCAGGTGTGAAAACACCCTAAGAGCAGTGGTCAAACATGCTTCATTTTTTTATCCTACATTAGAATCCTGTGTAAACTACAAATTGGTAATTATTTTAATAATGAAGATGACTATTATTATTATTATTATTATTATTACTATTATTATTAGGGACCTTAATGAAAAGGACGCTCTAGAGATCTCTAGGGACCCGTGGTGTATGTAGATAAAAATAGCTCATTCAAATGTAATAAAAACAATACATTTCATTATGTAAGGTCTTTATAAACCACTAAAAACATAGTTATGTATATTATAATGCATTTTTGTCAATAGATCCTCGTAAAATCTACACATTGCACCTTTAACTGGAACTATAAATGTTTGCATCTGCTAACTAAGCGTACATTTTTATACTCTTAAAGAGTAAACTAGGATAATGATTCCTTACATTAATTGAAAGCCACAATGTACTAGTTTTGATGAATAGAGTCAAGCTCATTAACTTCTCAATACGTTCAAAAACAGCTGAATGGAGTTAAACAGAACACTGGTCCCAACACAATGACCGAAAACATCCACCAGTAAATCTGAAGATAAATTTAAAACTCTCTGCAGCTCAAGCCCAGCACACTAAATAAGCCACCAAAACAAGAATATTAAAACTGTTGAAATATAAAGACAATCTCGAATCGACCAGTCAGTGTAGGAGAAGTTGCCCATCGTTATTCATTCCTAAATCTTTCCAGGAGTGTCTCCTATAAAAAAAAACTCAGACGGCTGAGCGGCACTCTCCAAAAGGATGGTCGGTCTCCAATTACTTTAAAATTTTACTTTGTAATGAATGTGTCTGGGATATCAACCCAAAATCCAGCCTGGAATAATGTATTGAATATCTCACTCACTTTGAATCTCTCTCTTGCGCTGGTTTTACTTGGCCATGTTTTATTCATTCTTCTAAGGTTCTGTGAAATTGTTCTCGCCTTGACTTTTCGGTGCTATGTCCTTTAAAGCCATAAAACCATGGATATATTGCGTCTTTAGAAGTTATGTACGAGACATGTGGTCAAACCTTATAAAAGCTCTAGTTTTTTTTTTACAGAGACCCTCACAAAACGAACGGCTCTCTTTCTCTCTGTGATATCTTGCCAGCTTGTCAATTCCAATTATAGTTTCCTCTCCCCAGCTGAGGCTTTTTGGAATAGAAATCTTTACGAGCCATCAGATGCCTCAGCTAACTTCTGAGCAGCGCCCTCTTGCCAGACTGTGAAAGGGAGAAAGGATTATAAAAGACTGATAGATGGGCCTCGTACGCGCCCAGACACCCAAGCCTGAGTATGTACGTGTGTCTTTGTCTTCCGCGGGCCGCCTGCCGTCCTAAACCATTCGGGAAATATGACACACAGAGGAACTCTGAAGGATCAATATTTAATCTTTAATGTGCTTCTCCCGAACCCAGGACTGAAGATTTTGTTTACAATATATTATCCAACTTAAAGGGTCCTTGTTCCACCTGGGTATTGACAATATCAGGTACACAAATCATGTTGTGGTTTTATAGCTATAGGAGCAAGCATGCTTCAAACAGAGGAGAGGAGAGCTGAAGCAGAGCAAGGTAAAGAGACAAACAGGTGAGGAAGGGCGTTGTTAATGACAAGATAGTGATTAATGGCTCATGGAAGGAAGGTGCATTAATGAGCTGCCTCGTCAATTTTATTATGCATCCCAAAAGACTTGAATCAGCTCATGCATTTTTGTTTTGAGCTGTGTCATCCGCTTGCTCTTTATAAGAGATGCTTTGTTGATGAAGCTGAGATGTCTCATTAGATAAGAGTCATTTTAATATCGACTACTTACCAAGATAATCACCTAAATGTACAAAAACATTCTGGGCCTTAGTTGGACTGGAACTACCAGACATACCAGCTCTACCGTGTTTGTTTTTATGCACTTTGACTCACAAGTGAATTGAAAGTATGCCATCTAACTTTGTGGTCATATAGTGTAGGTTTAAATTGAATAACTGCTTCTGCTTTTCTTGCTTGCACAGATGCACAAAAGAGAGTAAAGTGAAATCTGGCCTCTATGTCCTACTCCCTTTGGATGGGCGTAATGGTGATGCAGAGTAATCAGTCTTGCTTTAGTTCTGTGCTCAGTAAGTGTTTGACTCGGCCAATGCTTTAATCTCCATGCAACAATTAGGCCATTTAGACCAGGGAAAAGCATAGCCTGACCTCTTCCCTTGTTTAGATCTGCCTGGAGGTCCACTGAGACATAGTAATCAAATTACAGCAAGATGGACAGCTTCAAGGAGTGACCCCGGCTTTGTTGCTTGCAATAAAATGACACAATGCGAGAATTAATCTGAGACAGTCCTGATCCAATTATTCTGCCAATTAACTGGGTTATATTCAATTTCTGACCTCAGCATTAATACCCAACACTTCTAATTTTCTGGTTATAAACACTGTGGTTTATAAGCATCAGATCAATGCTCGGATTGAATCCCAAGGAGTTTTTTAAAACAAACCACACAGAAATCACTAAATTGATCTTAATGGAAAACGTACCCATTTTTTCAAGGGGGCTAAAGGTGAATCATAGAAAAATGTAGGCCTAGTATTATTTGAAGAAAAAAACATTGACTCCCCACACCTAAGTCTAACATCACAGAGATAAAATTGGATACAAAAATGTACACATTTAATCATACAAAATTATATGATTTAACCAACACTTAAAATGCATACAAAGATTGTTTTGAAATCACATGGATTATGCATCACAGGTATTACAATCTGCATCTTAAAGGGGACATATCATGAAAATCAGACTTTCTCCAAAGTGCTATAATTGGGTCCCCAGTGCTTCTATCAACCTACAAAATGTGAAAATTAACAACCCAGTATCTTAGTTTTGGTAAACCATTCTCTGCCAGCATGAAAAATATAGGTAATTGAAATTTTGCTCCACTTGTGATGTCAGAAGGGGATAATACCGCCCCTTAATCTGCACTATCCAAAAACTAGACTGCTATTTAGTGCAGAGATCAACTCATTTGCATTTGAAAGGACACATACAAAAATGGCACATTTTGCTCACATCTACAAAGTGGCAATTTTAACATGTTATAATAAATTATTTTATATGGTATTTTGAGCTAAAACCTTACATATGTACCTTGGGGACATTTATTTTACATCTTTAAAAAGTCTTGTAAAATGTCCCCTTTAATACCATGTCTATGGGTCTTAATTAGATTTTTGTACAATTTAAATATTCATGCGCTGCAGTATTTAATGTTAATGCAAATCACCTCCCTGTTGCTATTCTTCATCACTAATCTTTTTACTCATTCAGTACAATGAATTAATCTGATATCCCAGGCGACTACTACCTTAAAGCTGTGTTTAAAGTCTTGTTGATGGGAAAAATGTGATGTGTGAATTGTCATTTATCCAGTGTCCCCCCTAGTAGCACATTTTGCATTTAGTGTGTGTGAGTCAGTGGAGTAAAGTGAATGTTTATAGCAGTATGTCGTGCACTGGTCAAACACTTATGAGATTTGATTTTCAAGGGTTTACCTGGTGTGCTGCTGTCCTCTCTAATCCTCTGCTCAACGGCAGTGTTTGTTAACCACTGTGCTTCTGATGCATATGTGTCTATTTTGTTCTATCTTTTAACTGCAATGCTATTTCAATTCCTTAAATGTACTGTAAATAAGGTGAAGATGTACCAGGAAAGCATGGTAAAACCATATTTGATTAGAAAATACGTAAGCAATAATGTACGAGAGGCTGTGCTGTATCGTGAATATGTAACGGCTGAAGGGCGTTGTTTGCGTCGTGCCTAACAATGCTCTTTAGCCGTTACTTATTCACGAGACAGCACTTGCCTCGAGTACCTTATTGCTTTTATAAAACGGTTACCACACAATATTAAAGTTTAAAAAAAGTATTAGTGCAACTTTCATTAAGTGAAATCAGTAAAAACAATCCTTCCGCTAGAAAAAAATAGTCCCTGGCCTGAACAACAACATTCCAATGCGTAATATGCATGAAAGCTCAAAAAGAAAAAAACACGTATGTGTGGTTGCTAAGCGTGTTGCTAAGGGCGCAGTGAACCGTTGGGTGAAGCGGTCATAGCCGTGTTTTATCGTGAATAAAGCACAGTTATTAACCAATCAGAATCAAGGATTGGAACTAACCGTTTTATAATATGCAATACAAAAAGTTTTTGTTGGACCAAAGTATGTGTTGTTTTTAACTTTTGTCCTACATGTGTGTCTTGTAACTGTGATGTGGAACTAAGCTCAATTGTTTTTGTTTTTGTTTGTAGGGGAAGCGATATGTGCACGTTTAATACGAAGACAAGGCATGTATGTTATCTAGAGTCAAGCACATTGCCTCTTGGCTTAGAGCTCATCTGCCCGAGGAACAGATGTTAATATGGGCAAGAGCTGTCAACGTGATGAGCCAGTTTAAGACCGCTTATGCTCTAAGCCTGGGCCCTCTTCCTAGAGTTAGTATGTCATTTATTTACCGCATGGTTCCTAACTGACGACATTGGTCAACTAACAAAGCGGCCAAAGTAGGGTTTTGTCTACTGTAGATAAATGAACCCATTATAGTGCTATAGAACTTTATTTAAAGTTAGTCCCAGTCGTTGATTCTGATTAGTTATAAGCTGTGATTTAGGGTGCTTTCACACCTGCCTTGTTTAGTTTGGTTGAATCGTTCCGATTGCTCACTTGGTGCGGTTCGTTTGGGCAAGTGAGAATGCAGCAATCAAACTCTGTGCACACCAAAAGCGGACAAAACAAGCGGACTGGCTTCAAACGAACTCCTGAGCGGTTCATTTGTGGTGAGAACACAATCCGAGATCTAACCAACCTAACTGCAAAAAGTACTGCGCATTTTGGACTAAACCAGCTGCCGTAGTCAGCTGCGCAGTGCATTATTGGTTGAGGAAGTGTTTGTTGACAGTTTCTATTAGCAATATTAGCACAATGATAGGTCGCGGACATACCTGGAGTTGCGAGGAGGTGCGGACAGAGCCTCAGAAATTTGGTGTCTCCCCATTTGTAGTGCATTAAAACGTTGTTTTCAAGCCGCATCCGCGATTCATTCTGAAAATGAACGGTTTGTCTAGAGTGCTGTATACAAACTATGTATAACAACAACAGAGACATAATAGGGCTTGGGCGTCGTGACGTCATTACTTGTCGTGGCGGCCATGTTGGTTGCCTCCTTTACTGCTGCGCTCCATGCTGCGCTCTGTTTATAGACATACTTTCTCTCAATCGTGTGTCTTAATTTGATTAATTTGTCGTTATTTTTTCAATCATGGTAAACCGTTGCTGTATTAATAATAAAGTAACGCATTAAAAGTAATTTACATTAAAAATGACAGATAAGAACAAAACTTCATTATGTTTTATTCAATATCGGAAACCAAACATTAACCTCAACCCCTCAGTAATGTGTATACATGACATATAAATGACATTTATATATACGACAGTGAAGTATAACATCTGAATATTAATTTATATAGCTTAAGTCAACATTGAACATAAGGGAAATGTCCCGGTTTACTCGCCCAAAATACGGGAACATTTCAACATTCATCTTTCTGTTGCTATCCCTCTGCTGACAGCAAAAACTGCTGCATTAACTAAGCTACTTGTGAAGCTAGGTCATACGTGACTTTGCTTACAGATTGGCGTGAAATCGTGCTCTTACAACAACCACGCTGTTATCTTAAATGACTCTTTTTTCATATGGATCCCAACCGTTAATAGTTCCGATTTTGTCCACATACCGGTCCCTGCTTCCCTGTTTAACGTATCCCAGTAAATTACACATACTTTCCCGGATTTTAACATCTTTTTTCTTTCTTTTAATTCTCCCAACTCTGCCGCTTCTCCTCGTTCAACTTGCAGTATGATTACATTCGCGAGGCCACCAACATGGCCGCCACGTCCCAGAATGCAACGCGGCGCCCAAGCCCTATTACAGCTCGCAGCCGTCTGTCCATGGTGTCTGCTGTATTTTCCTTCTTTTGTTTACTTCCAGGGTTCCGTTGGAATTTCGTGCACGTTGATTCTGACCAATCGAGAAGCAGTTTAGAAAATACGTTTAAAAACATGTGGCCAATGAGTGATGTGGATCTTATCACATTACTGAATTTTGGTTTGTTTCAACTGGTGTGGATCAGAGCAATCAGTGTGGTGTGAAAAGGAACCAAAACTGCTAAAAAAGTTAATTTTTTTTTGCTTTTGGTCCGGACCGATGTGAAAACATCCTTTTTTACGATAAAACACACATTTGACCGCTGAACCCAACGATTCTGTGTATCACTGCGAAACCAACCCTTAAAAATGTAAAACATTCTGTTGGTGTTTACAGTTGGTCAGGGACTATTTTTTTCCATCGAGTAAAACTTATTGATTTTACTTCATAAAAATTTGTTGTTACATATATATATATATTTTGCTTTAATATCTGTTTTTGTGGTAACCATTTTCATAAAAGCAATAAGGTACTCAAGGCTGGTGCCATATTGTAAGTCATGGCTGAAGGGGTTGTAGGCACTCCGCTTCACATGATGTCTAACAACCCCCTTCAGGCATGACTTATTCCACAATACAGCACTGTATATCTCTAGTCCCTTATTGCTTACTTAACAGACCTATTACAGTACATTTAAAGTTTTAAGGTTACGTTATGTTAGAGTGTATGTTATGTTATACTGTATTAGATTATTTCTTTTATATACCTATTTACTTTTAGCTGTAAAATGAAAAATTGATCCTTGATCGCTTGACTGAAGCTTTTAAGATTGAGAGAGTAAAGAAGGCTTGGTTTCAGCTGGCTGTGATATCGAAGACTGGAAGTTGAGAGGACATCGGACACACACTGTGTAGATATGATCACCTCAGGGCGTTTAACAGCGGGAGTAGCTATGTGCAGTTCTACCACATCCTCATTTGCAATTCATATTGGGTAAGTGGTTTGGGGACACAGGCTGAGGTTCCCGCTCTCTGCCCCAGAATGACATGGGCTGGACTTGTGCGACAGCATCTGCAGCCCTCCATATGTGAGGAGGAAGTTCAGATACTCTATGGACACGTTTTCGTTTTAAGGTATGAGTACACGGTATAGCAATATATTTGGAAGTGAAGGCTGCGCCTGATATGGGACAGACCACCTCCAGGTAACCTTAATAGAACATGAAGCCGATAGTCATTCAACACCTGACACTGAGATTTAATGAGATACTTACCTTGGTGCTGGCAAGGCCGGCAACAACACTAGTGAATCATTCAAGGTGATCATTTCACACAGGGTACACATTTTTCCTCTAGCTTAATTGGTAAAGCACGGTGCTACCAACACCAAGATCTTGGGTTTGATTCTTTTGCAACATGCAATGAACTGCATACACTGTAAGTCACTGAGGCATACATGTAAATGTAGTTTACCACACATACATACACACATAGATAAATATACCCAGCATAGCAAAGTCATTGTAAGCCCCCCTTGGCATGAAGCATCTGGCTGGTATAGTGTTGCAGGTGGTGAAGTGTGACACTTGCCACCTGGCCCTCTTCAGAAGTGGCCCTCAAATACCGGCCTTCACGCTGTCTCTCAGTATCGACCACCTGCTAGATTGGCTCATTCACATGATGGTCTCTATTCTTATTATAATTATGACAGGTATTGTTCTTGCCATTGGCACTGTGATGTCTTGAGAGCTACTTTGCAGCGGTTTGAAGAAGAAGCACATTTTCAATCATGGCCGCATACGTAATGCTAGTGGTTTTTGCCATCCAGCATCCCAGGACTCAGATGATTATAAGGTGTGCTGTAGGAAAACCACCCATGGTTTCAGCAAATGGTCTCACAGTTTACAGACAACCAAGTGTTGTGATGTGAGATCAGATTAAGGTTTTTGCCCGTTGACCACAGGGGAGATGAGGGGAATCGTGCTTGTATCCTGTGTGGGTGGCTGTACGGTCCCACCACCTGTGTGCCACATGCCACTGACCTCTGCCAAGCATTTCCATGTAAATACTGGATATGGACAAGAAGTGCTAGGAAGGAGATGTATGAGGATGGGGAATTATGCTGTGTTTGGGCTGACTGAGGGTTTTTTAAATATAGTACCATAGTCACCACCGGGACAGGAGTCAAGATGATGTAATCTTTCAGGGATTTCTATCAAGATAGGCAGTTTTGTATTAAAGACTTGCAAGAAATAGCTCAAAACCTGTATGCTGTTGTGTTGTATAGAGAATTTAAATCATGTGAATTTGTCCTTTTTATGAGCCTGATTTACATGGCACTAAAATTGTCATTGTATGAGAAGAACTGCATAAAAATGTATACTTTAGGCCTGCAGCATACAGGTTTGGAACGGCATGCAGGTAAGTAAATAAATTACCTTTAATATGATTTCATTTCTCATTTATTTCCTAAATTGGACATAAAGAAAATTAATACATTAAAAGCACCGAAAGAGCATGCAGCCATTTTGAGTTTGCTCTACAAATTATACTCAATGATTTGGCCATGCGCCTATGTAATGAACGATCGGTGAAACCGAACTGAAACAAGCATTCGAATGTGTTTGCCAGCTCCACTGAAGGGTGCCTGAATCTCACAAGAAAATCTCTTCCCTCGTTTTTTTTTTCTCTTATCCTCTGACGTTTCTCAGCAGAAGTCTCCTCGCTGTTCTGAGAAAAGGCGTCTCTTAATTCCTTTCGCCCTCCAAAGTGACTGTTTCTGTGAGTGATGGACGCATGCGTATAACACGCACCTTCAGCCAAATCCGCCTCGCTGTCCTATTAGTGAAGAAGGTCTAATCTCTCTCCGCACCACCCGTTCGGTCTGAGCCGTAATTAAAGAGGCCAGACAGAAGCGAGGTGGAGTATAAAGGCAAGCGCTTCTCTTGAGCCGCTCCTCCTGCGATGCATCCTGTAATGAAAAGGCTGCATGTTAATAACCAAGGTGTGAAACACCCCTGGGGTCTGCGACGTATCGCATTCTCCGGCCCACTTGCTGGTAAAGGCCTGGTGCCGGCTGCTCCGTGAGCAGGTTATAAACATGAGCCGGGAGGAGTCCCGGTCCCGCAGTGATGGATGTTCGTTGGACTGTAAAGGTGTTGACAGAGCAGACAGGTGCTCTGATGGATCAGTGTCCTTCAGTAGGTCAGCGTTTCCATTCTACTTTGAATTTCTCCAGACTTATGCTGCCAAAATAAAAAATAAGAAAAGTGTTCTTAAGGTATTCTGCTGTGAATCTTGGCTGGATGAGCTCTATGTGAGTGGATAGATGTGGATCAGTGGTGATAAACAGTAAATGTCAATCACTGCCAGATGGTCTAAAAATTGTTTTGCATGCTATATTGTATACGAATCGTTAAACCTGGCACAGCTGGCATCAGAAGTCAGTCCCCCAACATTATGTAGTATTTATGCATTCATGTACTTCAGTTGATACAGGTTTGCATTAGGTTGTGGGTTCAATTCACAGGAACACACATACACCCATAGATATAAAAAATGTATAACTTGAATGTACTGTAAGCAACCTGATCTCACAAAATACGTGAAATAGTCACGCATTTTTTTGCTCAGTTTTGCGTGACATTGTCAAGTATTTCCACCATATTACGTGCCCCTGGCGCGACTTTCTTTTCCGTGGCGGTTTCGCGTGTTGGTTGCTCGGCTGTTTTTCCTATTTTCTTGCAGTTGTCGCTTCGGTTTGGGGTTAGAACAACTTTCTGTTAAATAAAATGACATCCTTACCCAAACCCAACTCTAACCCTAACGTCAGGCGACGATGGTTTAAAAAGCATACAAATTTTTTTTTATAAACCAATACATTAAGTGACATTGTAACACAAACAGCAAATCTGGCCCCAAACCGAAGCGACAATTGTTTAAAAATAGGAAAAACAGTTGAGTAACCAATACGTGAAACTGTCACGAAAAAGAAAGTCGTGTCAGGGGCACGTAATATGGTGGAAATACGTGACAATGTCACGCAAAACTGAGCAAAATAATGCGTGACTATTTCACGTATTTTGTGAGATCAGGTAGACTGTAAGTTACTTTGGATATAAGTGTCTGTCAAATATGTAAATGAGGAGCTTACACTGAAAAAATAAAGGATGCATTTACTTAAAAATATAGTGCATCATTTTTGCGTCCATTTTTTAAGTAAGTATTACACGGAAATTTAAGCAATTTATGCAATTAAAGTAAAACTTACTTTAAAAAGTGGATGCAAAAATGATGCACTATATTCTTAAGTAAATCCAGCGTATTATTTTTTACAGTGTGACACCTCCATCAAAAATAAGATAATGATATTAACTGAATGCTCTTGGCATGTGTTATACCTTCATCAAATACCTTCACTTCCCTCCTCAGACCATTCTCAAATATCACTTTGTTGTCAGAATCCGGTAAACGCCGCATTAACTTTTCTGCAAAATCCTCTAAGTGCACTGAAGATAAAAATGAAAAACAACTCAAAACGACCCTATAGATCACATTTAAACTTGGGTCGCTTGTGAACTCTTGGACTTAAATACAACCCGTATGTGATAGTCACATGGATCACAGCACCCCCCCACTGTTTTTGCTTAAATTGCAATTGCTTAAATTGCTTAAAATTCCATGTAAAACTTACTTAAAAAATTGCAATTGCTTAAATTGCTTAAAATTCCTTTTAAAACTTACTTAAAAAGTGGATGCAAAAATGATGCACTGTACTTTTAGTAAATCCTGCATATTTTTTCAGTGTATAATGTGTAGTTCAATTTCGTCATACTTATGGCACTTTTCCATTGCATAGTACCCCACGGTTCGGTTTGGTTTGTGTCGGGTCATCTTACTTTTGAGAGCTTTTCCACTGGGTGCAGTACGCAGTACCCGATACTTTTTTTCGTACCACCTCAGTTGGGGCTCCAAGCGACCCAAGCTGATACCAAACTTAACGAAAACACTGTAGATCACTGATTGGTCTGAGAGAAGCGCCACTACCAGCGTCATTACTATAATTAAAAGATTAGCTTTACCTCAGTGCTAGCTTGCGCTGTCTCAAGCAAACATGTTGTCATCTGTGCTCTGCATTAAGTTCCCAAACTCCCTTTTAGCGATGAAAAACATCCACAGGTTGAGTTTTTCCAGACTTGCAGTTTGTGGCGGAACATTCGCGACGAACATGTCAGCGCTTGACGCCACAGGTCGGGTGTTTATACAGAGGTAGTGAGACAGATGTAATGATAAACGCAATGTGCAAACATCTATTTTTGGTGCCCTATTTTAATTTTGTGGTGGACTGAGAAATAAATAAATGTATGGGAATGTACAACTACGCTCTCACTTGTATGATGTCACAGCAGTAGGCAGCGCAAATATAACGGCACGCCTATAATCCCTCCCACTCAGAAGTGTTAGTAAACTCGATGGAAAAGCTAACCACGCCAAAGTGAGGTGAGCTGACCCGAACCAAACTAAACTAAACCATGGGGTACTATACAATGGAAAAGCGCCATTACATTCTGACTTTCATCATTTGCAGTGTTTCTAGTGGCATCTTTACTGATTTTGTTACTATGTACTATGTCTTGTCCAAAGAAGTGGATTTTTTGAAGTGGTGGTTTTTGCTCCACTTGCATGCACTTAGAGGGTTTTTCAGCAAAAGACGCTCCAATTTGTTAAATACCATGAAATTCCTAAATTACTGAGTTATAACCTTTTCATTGCCATTAAAGTAAAATTACTGAACCTAAACATAAGGGCCTGGTAAAAATGCTCATTTACAAGAAAACATGTCAGACACACTTAAATGGTTTTGCATCTGAACTCCCTAAATGTTCTGATAAACAAAGCACCAGTTCAAGTCTTCTGTGTACTTTGGATTTCAACAATGCACATTTGATATGTAATTAGTTCCCCCAAAAATGCACCCATAAACCTCGCCAGAAATGTAATTCTCATGTGACTTATTTCTTGTGAGCAAAACAATCTCCCCAGATCTCTGCTCCAGAAAGAAGGTTTGTGCTTGTAGCACTTAGCTGTGTCAGGCTTACTGGTTCAGAAACTAAAATACAGCCCTGGCAAAAACAAGCTTGATTACGACAACAGCCGTGATGTAACCAAAAAGGATAAGTCACGATTTTACAGCAGCAGGCTTACAGAGCCCGCTTAAAGAGCTGTTCCTCTTTTAAACATTATGCACATCCAGGGAGAAATGTTTTTTGGTCAGAAGTTTAGGAGACATTGGGGAGATCTCAGTTATGTTTTATTTAGGTATAAATGGTGCCTTAGATGTTTCTCCTAAAGTCAAATGAGCATACAGTATTTAGGATATAGAGCTTTTATCATCATAGTTAAAGAGAAATTTTGTTGCACATTGATATTGAAATGTCTTAATCTTTTAAACTACAGATATTTGCATCTTAGCAAACCACTGTACTGACACATTGCCGAGATCCAGGTAAGAGATCACTGTGGAAAATTAAAAAATATTAATTAAACTGAATCTGCATTTTATCTCTTTAACGTCTCAGTAGTTTTGTGATCTCATTTGTGATCATTCTTTCCTGCGTTGTCACAAGAGACAGAAGCTGTCAAATTGAAAACATCTAGACTCGCGCAGCAGTCCCAGCCCTGTGAATCTATTACCGATACCAAGAACTAGCTGGATATGTGGCTGATCTCATTGGATAAATGGACACTCCTGAGGCCAAGCAGCATTTTAATGAAATACCTGAAAAGTCCATTTGCACCTCTCTCTCTCAGTCATTAATTACAGCACCGCAGGCAGAGGAGCTTTACAGCGCTGTTTAAAATGGAAATCTTTAAACAAAGGGGTTGACAGAAAATTTGGTTGCACTGAAAAATTGGGACGTCTCATGAATAATTGAATACAACATGTTGTTCTTAATTTGCTGTTTCACTTGGAAAGGTTAATGGGAGTTTTTTTTTTTTTTAAATCTCTAAAACTACACCATGTCTCTGTGTTTTTCTGAAATTCTGATAAAACATTTCTGATTACAGTATACTCGATTTTTGTCACACCTAAATGGTTTTTAATGGACTGATCATATTTAGTTTTAATTTATTTAATAGATCTGAATCCAATTTTTAATTGTGACATTTTTGGTTTTGTTTTTTGCAAGATATCCAAAGAGAACAATTCATATGATTCCCCTTGAAAATGTTAAATGCAGTTTCTGTACAGTTAAAAAAATTATATCATATCAACATATATTTTACTTTAACAAATTAAGTTAAATACTTTCAACTTGTAAGTTATGTCAACTTATTGCAAGTCAAATCTTTAATTGACTTGCATTAAGGTGTTTAAACTTCTTTTTTATCTGTTTATTGAACTTTTAAAAAAATATACAGGATACAGGAGAATCATGAACAAATTTTTCATGCTGCATTTTTAGCCAAACTAAAATATTACTTGGTTTCTTTGAGTGTCCAAACAGGAGATGGTTGAGTTATGGCTATATCTGTTTATCTGACTATTAGCAAATAGGGGAGTTTTTTGGAAACCTGTTTGAAATCTGTAAGTGTCATCTGAGGTCTCTTGAGCATCATTTGAGGTCTATTTTAATATCCCAGACAGCAAAAATCTGTATGTAATTTGTTCCTTAGCTCTTAGTCAAGAGGAGTAACTTGGCTGCAGTTTGTAAACCTTCTTAAATCTTCTTATAAGTGAGCATCTTGCTTGGGTATAGACTGTTTCCACAAAACTCATTTCACGTGTGGCTAAAACAGGAAATGGAATATGCCCCCCCCCCCCCATAAAATGTGACACCTCATTTCATTTAATAGTGCCATTCAGTAACCTGATGCTATTTTAACCTCCCAATCAACCCCTGTCAGATTGGCCTTGCACCTCTGTCAGTCAAGGAAAGAAATTATTCTTGTTTATAAGTAGAAAATAAGTTAAGTGCAGCATAGATGGATTTTTTTCTTGAATCATCGTAAATTTGGGGAAATAAATGTATTAAATTCCAGGGATTCATGAACTGTTGGATTGCATTTTTTTTTATTGAATAGTAAATGGCAGTAAGGTTTGCATCAGCACTTGGAGAATAAGAATAATATGACAGCCAGAAACTTGCATTCCTCAGGCCAAAGGATGCCAGGTCCACCAAACAAGACTGGCAAGTAGCAGTGGGAATTCACAGCCTTAGGGGAGCCACTGGGAGCAGTAAAGCATGATGGGTAAAACAGAGGAAATCTAAATCAAGATCTCCTACAGAAAACAATTTCACCTATTCTTTATAATAGACTTTTCAAATTAGGACGTTAGTGATATGCTATTTCTCAGCTGTTAAAATACTGGAAAGGTGTTAATAAATGAAATTTAACAAAAACATGATTCAAATTTTGATAAGAGTTAAGTAGTGGACTGAATAGTATTGCATTTTTTTTTAATTGCTGCAATTTGTAAAGTGAGTCTTTAACATCGCCTGACCCCTCAGCCAAGCTGCTTCACTGATTTAATTACCACACCATTCATAATCGTCAAACTCTTTCAGATCCGTATTGCACTAACCATGTCAGAGAGAGTTTAACAGCAAAGTGTTGCCTCACAACCTTTCTCATCGTGAGGTTTTTCCTAAAGGTGTTTATTAGTGAAAATACAAAAGAGCTTTTAACAAGTTTCAAGTTTCCAGAACAGTATGTCACTACTACATTCTGAAATGCTATGTTATACTCAAAAAACTGGTTCGTTTCAAACCCATGGTTCAATCAAAAAGAACAAACCCATCTGTTGGGTTTAATTAAGAAAACACCCAACCATATAAGCATATTAATTTAAATCCAACAGGGGGGCACATTAAAAAGTCTTTGGTTTGAGCCCCAGCTACTGTAGGTCAGATGGTCTTGGTTTGGACTTTCTGTGTGCATGGTCTCCTTGTGTCAGCATGGGTTTAATCGAGTACTCTGGTTTCCTCTGACAGGCCAGAAACATGCAGGTTAGATGAATTGGAGATGCCAAATTGTCATCACAGCTCGTATTTCGAGGTGGACCATTAAAAAGGTGACGCACACGGGTTTTGGCAATGCAAGCTCCCTTCTTAAACTTGTAACATGAATTTCGAGTGAATTTGATTCTCAGGAAACGACTGAGGTGCTCTCAAGCTCTTCACCCCCCATTTAGTCCCCGGATGCTGTGGTAAATGGCTACCACACTGTTTGTGTGTTCGTTACTCACTGCTCCTAATGGGTTAAATGCAGAGATGACGAATTTTGCATTTGTGCACTGTCAAAAACAAATGGTCAAAAATTGGTACTAATATGCATCCTTTGGTACCATTATGTTCCCTTTGAGTAGGGTTGCAAAGGGGAGGAAAGTTATTCTGTAAATGTCCGGAAACTTTCTATGGAAACCTAACCTGGGGAATTTTGGAAATATTCCTGGGAATTTATGGGAAATATTTGGAAATTTGTGGAAATTCATATAAACTATATCATATACAAACATAAATAAACATTTTGTTTGGTCATAAGCAGACATGCATGCTAGGTAATACAAATTTTTAAAATGACGTCTTGACTGATGTAAGTAGAACTTTAATTATTTCATTGAGTAACACCAAAGCATAATAAACATTACTGTAGTTATTATAATAGTGCCTAGATATCTGATTACCGGGCTAGCTTCTGCATAAACACATTTGCTAGTTAAACTATAATACCATATATTCAATTCAATTTTATTTATATAGCGCTTTTCACAATTTGGTAATTGTATCAAAGCAGCTTTACATAATAGATGCAGTGAAAAGCACAGAAAATCGACAGATAGCACAACATAATACACGATAGCATAAGCAGCTAAATTTGCTGCGGCTATAAATCAACATTATAAGCGAATGTATTACTAATGTAATTTATAGAAGTTAAGCCCAAGAAGGCTGCCTCCCCAGGTTGAAAAAACCCCTAGGAGAAAAAAAACCCGGATTTTAAGCCGGGGAAGTAAAAAAACTCCTAGGAGGGAAAAACCCTTGGGATATATTCCGGACAGGCTAACTATTGCTGGTTAAGTGTATTACATATAATTGATGATTTTAGAAAATTTGTGGGCCCAGGGCGAGTCTATGTATGGGGCCCCCCATATGAGCTTTAAAACAGAAACTCGTTTGACTATATCAAATATATTTATCCAAGTTTTATCATCAAAACTTACTCGACTTGATGTAGTCCTTGGACTCAAATGCAGCAAGTGTGGCTTTTGTGGTAGTCAAGGCCTGGAAAATATATATAAGTGATATATGTGCATATGACTGAGGAATGTGCGGGGTTGAAATTCAACTGAAATTGTATTACATCATCTTGTTTTAAACAAAATGTTGCTGCAAGATATTTTTTATAATTACATTTAAGTTGCTTGTTATAGGCCACTTTGCTTTTTTTCAAATTCCCAGTATATTCCCATTAATTCTCATATATTACCGTAATTCCTATGGAACGTTTTCTGCCTCAAAAATTTTCAGGATATTGCAACCCTACCTTTTTTGACCATTTTTTTCTGACAGTGTATGAAACTTGGGTGAGACTAGGCTCTGTCTCTGTTTTTATCAAGTGAACTCCATATCAAATGAGACGGTAGTCAAAGCAGTGACCAAGTACTGTATACCTGTAAATTCCACCAAAAATAGTTATAGTTATAATCAGAAGCAGTGGTGGCTCGTGACTGCTCATCTGAGGTGTGCTAATTCAAAATTAGTTTTCGGAGTGTCATGTGTCTAGCTTGCGTTTTCAAAATATGTGTTTGTTGGGTCATGTAAACCATGTGCATCACGTGTTTTGTCAAAATAAACCGTTTATGATAAAAGAGACGCTCACATTCACAAAATACACGCAAGACACTCCCTTAACAGTAAACTCTGATTACGCATGAGATTATGTGATTATCTGGCAAACGCGAACGTCTCTTTATCATAAACCCTTTAGACACGTCTGCAGCAGGCACTTATTTTGACAAGACACGTGATGCACACACGATCCCTCGATGCACAGAACACATATTTTGAAAAAAAAAAACACACACACATGATGGGCTACATACATGTTGTGACGAACTTCGCATCGAGCGCCCTTGAATAAAGAAGTTATCGGCCGCCACTGGTCAGAAAATAAAGTACCAGAAGATAAAATAAGTTTGCTACTTTTTATACATATGGCATTTATTTATTACCTTCATGTCAACATTCATTTTGATAACAATCATGTGCTGTTGTGCTCATGGGACCAGGGTTCGCCTATGTCATATCTTGTTTCTCTATTCTCCATCTCACTCTTTCCTGTCAGTTCTCTAATGTCATGTCTAAAAGGCAAAAAGCCAAAGAAGAAAAAATGAGACAATCTAGACAGCCCCTTGTCTAAAGAACTAATTCCTTTCTGTCTCCATCTCTGTAGTTTTTTATCCGAGCACATGACAGCCGACCGGGCCTCCATCGCCATCATGTCAAACGGTTTTAATCTTTTGACAACATTGTAAAGATGTTCTTAAAGTTTTGAGCTGTGAACGAAGGGCACTACTTAATCGCCTTCCCATCTCCATTTTATTCCATTAATCCCCTGCACAGCTGTTTGAGACACTGTAAGATAATGTTTGTCCCTTTCACCCCTTATCCTGTAACTGAAAAATGATCTCTCAAGTACAACAAAAATGCATCTTAAGAACACCCCTTCAGCCCTATTTCCTTTTTATTGCAATAAAAAGTATATCAAAAATTGAAATATTTAAAATATGTTATGTTCAGTGCAATGAATACAGGGCCTGAGGAGATTGGAGGTCACACCAAATAATGCAGACAGCATCTTGTTTTTTCACCTGAGTTTGCATCCCAAGTTGGGTCCTGGCTTGTTTAAGTTCACACATTAATGTAATAGTACTTGGACAGTGCCACAAGATTTATCTCCAAAAGTTACAAATATAAAACGGAATTATTTACTATCATTGCTGTCATGCTTGTCCTTCATCTGATGTTTGCTCTTAAACATCTGTGCATGTTATATAATAAATCAAGTGCAGTGTTTTTCACTGCAGTGTGACTGAAACAGTACAGTTACTGTCGGCCAGATTCTGTTCAATTAAGCAGCAGTGGATGTCCTATACCTTCTGTAGGTCAAATCCCATATGTGGGTAGACTTTAAATGCAAGTACAGCTGTATGGATAGTATGGTTAAATGCTAATGGTATTTGGACAAAAATATTTTCTATTAGCTTACTGAATCCATTCATTTTGTTCTTTGAAATATATATTTTTTCAATGACACAGTTTATTTAACAAATTTTATCTTTAAAGGTTGAGTTCTGCAGAATAAATGTTTTTCAAGGACAGTGAATGTTAAATTCTTTAAAATGCTATTAGATTAGGTTCTGTGTTTTGTGTCTTACATGAGGAAAGGTCATCTATTCCTCTATTTGTACCTGTACCTGTTCAAGTTCATATATTCAGCTCAGTCTCTGGCTTTTGTAGCTTCAGGATTGTTATCATAAATCTTTTTGCCACACATACCAAGAATGATGTACTAAATATTAATTTATGACATTCAAAGACTCATTCAAACCCACATGAGTGAGCTAAGATTTGAGGGCTTTTATTCAGATATGTTTGTTAAAATTAAAAAAAATGATTCTGCCGTTTATGGTGAAGTTATAGCAGTTTGTGGTTTTGGTGTTGAAATGAGTGCACATAATTCTTGAGAGACTGTATCTTTTTGGCAGCCTTTACAGTTGTAAGACCTCCAATATCTTTGGATTAACTTCTCAGACTCCAAGAGCTTGCTAAATCTTCAGTCGAGATGCGCGCATTGATTGTGACTCAGTTTGAAATAAAGCATGTCTGTCACTGCATTTTATTGATGTGCCCACTCTAGTGACCCCAATAAAGACCGTGTTGCATAAGAATGTATAAGACAGACATTTATGGTCTGAAAGCATCCAACAATTGATTAGCATCTATGAAGGAATACTAAAACATTTTGGCTGTGCCAGTTTCAAGAAAGGGTTTCATTAAGGACTTTATATGTGCAATCCAATGTCATATACTTTTACATTGAATTTAATTTAATTGGTTTAATGTGCATATGGTAGCGGCAGTGACATTTAAAGGAATAGTTAACCCAAATATGAAAATGTAATGAATTTTAAACCTGTATGAATTTCTTTATTCTGTTGAACGCAAAAGAAGATAATGTGATACATGATGGTAACCCGCACCTATTGAGTTTTATTATGGAAGTGAATGTCAACTGTGTGGTTACCATCATTTACTAATTTACTTTTCTTATTTTGTGTTCAACAGAATAACAAAGCTCATACTTGAACAACATGATGGTAAGTGTTTTCATTTTTTTGGAGAATTATTCCTTTAAGCTGAATTTAAGCCTCTGATGTTTAAGGGTTAAGTTAATATTGTATTATGTCACCAACACTATCTTGGGGTCAAACTGTAGTTATAACATATAAGACCAATGCTTTATGGTTAAGAAAGATTGCGGACTATGGTAGCCTATATGTAAGACTTAAGATTATACATAAATAGTTGCAAAGCATAGTTATGTAAATAATTCCGTTTTTATCATAAACAAATACTATAAACAAAACTACATTGCTGTCATATATCCAGCATGGATCACAACAAATAGCAAATGCCCTCTACGTACAGTAGGCTTACTGTTAATCCTGAGATCAGCAATATGTTGCAGTTCACTTAGCTTGCAGTAGATGGTGCTGTTTCAATGCCATGCCATCGACTGGACGCTGGCCTTGAATCAAACAGCTTAATAGATGTGGACACTCATGTGTGTTCCAAATGTCCTGTGCAGTTCCCACTCTTTTTAAAATCTTCATCTCAATTTGAACTCAATCAAGGTTTTGATTACACACCGTAAATGGCTGAGAAATCAATAAAAGATGCCTCTCTTATGGCCATTTTCCCAGAATTTTGAGTTGTATGACCTAAGCCGACTCAAGGCTAAATCCATACGAAGTGCTCAAGCTAATAAATGTTTTTAAACATGGACTGTCTGACCTTGGTTTGAAAGTCCTTGTTAAACCCGTCTTAAATGAAGTTATCGCAGATTGGTATTTCTAATATTGTGAGGATTAAATATGGAAGTGTAACTCAACACTGTGTATTTCACCATTCTGCCATACAATTGCAAACACATCTGTTCGCTTAAGCCAATTTGATATATAAATTTACATTTGTTTATACAGCCGTCTTCATATAGACATGTCATATCTAACACACCTACGCACATACTGCATGCATCACTGTTGTTTAGAGCAT